>NW_025919770.1:10602-152017 GCF_907164915.1 Impatiens glandulifera | reverse complement strand
CTAGCATTATTTTGATGATTTATGTTAAACTTAGTTATGATCAAGCTAAGTTGTCTATTTGTTTTGTGCAGGAGAAAATCTAAAAAACTTTGCTACTTCAGACACGGTCTGAAGTAGGTAGTCTTAGACGTCTTACGTAGTTAGACGAGGACGTCTAACTCCTTTAGATGTTTTCTAAAGGGATATGTAGTTAAACGAGGACGTCTAACTCCTTTAGACGCGGTCTAAAGGGATACGTAGTTAAACTAGGACGTCTAACTCCTTTAGACGATGTCTAAAGGGAAACGTAGTTAGACGAGGACGTCTAACTCTTTTAGACGCTGTCTAAAGGGATATGTAGTTAGACGAGGACGTCTAACTCCTTAAACGATGTCTAAAGGGATATGTAGTTAGACGATGACGTCTAACTCCTTTAGACGCTATCTAAAGGAATACGTAGTTAGATGAGGACGTCTAACTCCTTTAGACGCTATCTAAAGGGATACGTAGTTAGACGATGACGTCTAACTCCTTCAAACGTTGTTTAAAGGGATACGTAGTTAGACGAGGACGTCTAACTCCTTTAGACGCTGTCTAGAGGGAAACATAGTTAAACATGGATGTCTAACTCCTTTAGACGTTGTCTAAAGGAATACGTAGTTAGACGAGGACGTCTATCTCCTTTAGATGTTGTCTAAAGGGATACATAGTTAGACGTGGACGTCTAACTCTTTTAAAGCTGTCTAAAGGAATACGTAGTTAGAAGTGGACGTCTAACTCCTTTAGACGCTGTCTAAAGGGAAGCGTAGTTAGACGTGTACGTCTAACTCCTTTAGACACTGTCTAAAGGGATACGTAGTTAGATGAGGACGTCTAACTCCTTTAGACGTGGTCTAAAGAGAAGCGTAATTAGACGAGGTCGTCTAACTCCTTTAGATGCGATCTAAAGGGAAATTTAGTTAGACGAGGACGTCTAACTCCTTTAGTCGCGGTCTAAAGAAGAATGTCTGATGCCTCGCTTTAGTAGTTGTCTAAAGGAAGCATCCATCTAACCACGATCTATTAGTTGTCTGCTCCACTTCTTTCAATAGACTAACAAACCAGCTAAATCCATCAAATGAATGATTGCCACGTACGCGGATATCTCCCACTCACCTTTCTAATACAGGACAAGATTAGAGGATATCCAACGCACTATCTGTTCTGTATGGCCATGATCCAAATTCTCAGAGTCTACTATACTCTCGTACTATAGGAGGCTGTCCAACAGATTCATGCCACGTGTCCTCAAAAAATATTCGACTGTTGGTGTACTTTAACTATATATAGAAACCCAAGGCCAACAGTCGAACCACCAATCTGAAAAACTTACAAGTCTGAAATACTCTTCTAAATCTCTTACTGTCCAAGCTGTGATCACATTGTAATTGCATACTGTCTTTTTTGTGAGAAACTTCAGTGATGTAAGTTAAACAAGGTTGTTCTATTCAACAGAGAGTTAGCTATATCAGTGAGCTGTATTTGATTCAAAGTCTTTTGTGGATATCCTTCTAGTTATGGAAGAAGGGGTGACATATGAGTTTTATCTTCGAACATCCATAAAACTCCTTGTGTTCTTTTCTTTCTGGCATTTACATTCAATTGATTAAAGCTTTAAATCCAACGAATAGTTCCGCACTTGAATCTGCTTCAAGAGTTTGGAGGATTTGCGAAGAATAGAAATAGATACTAATCCCTCACAGGATTACTATCGAAGAGTTTATCATAAGCTGTTAACAATAGCAAGACCCTAGTCTCAATTGGTAACACCGATCCCATCAAGTGGTATTAGAGCCTCGTTTTCTATTCTCAAGCTTCAACAAGAACCCGAATCATGTCTATCATTGCCCAAACCAAGGTTCCCATGTTCTCAAAAGAAAACTATATCGTGTGGAAGAAGAGAGTCCATGCACATCTATATGCCATAGATGATGACATGTGGCTTGTCATCACCGAAGGTCCGATAAAGATTGAGAAAAAAGATCTAAGTGGACTAGTGAAGACAAGAGGAAGAACAACCTCGATAACTTGGCCATGGATATTCTGTACAAAACTCTAGATGACAACATGTTTAACTACATCATATCATGCAACTTTGCCAAAGAAATCTGGGAGAGGTTGACTCATCTCTGTGAAGGCAACGAGCAAACCAAAGAGAACAAATTCTTGGTTTCCGCACAGCAGTTTGATAACATCAAGATGCGTCCTGGAGAGACGATGTCTGAATTCGATGGGAGATTCAGAAAGATTATCACCACTCTTACCACCTTGGGAAAGACTTATAGAAATAGAGAGGTTGTAATCAAAGTCATGCGTGCTCTGCCTAGGGAGTGGGATATCAAGACAATGACAATGAGGGAGTCTAAAGATCTCAACAAGATGGAGCTCTTTGACTTACTAGCCGATCTGAATGCCTATGAGTTCAAAATAAACTCTAGGAATGAAGAGGAGCTTTCCACGTCAAATATTACAACTAAGGCGTTGATGACTACCGAGGAGCCACCAGCTGCCACTAATGTGAAGACTCATGTAGAGCAGATTAGTAGCGACTCCATGACTCTCTTCGTGAAGAAATTTGGCAAATTCATGAAGAAGAGCAACTCAAATTCAAACTCTTCAAATAACAACAATAATGATAAGAATAATCACAAGGCTAACTTGAAGTGTTTTAACTGTGATAAACTAGGACACTTCAAATCGGAGTGCAGGAAGCCACAAAGAAATAATAAGAAGAAAGACAACAAGAAAGAATTGAAGGCTCTAATGTCGGCTGACAACAAAGCCAAGAGTGACCAAGGTGACTCAGATGATTCATCATCCTGCGACAATGATGATGAAGAGGTCACTTGCTTCATGGCAAAAGAAGAAGAAGACTCTGAGGTATTTGACTTCTCTTCTGAAAAATTTACAAGAGATGAAATAATTGTTGCCCTTAATGACATGGTCATGGAGTACAAGAAGTTATCATACTCTTGTAATGAAATGAGATTGAAATATGAAACTGATAACTCTCCTTCATCTCAACTTTCCTAGAATGAGAAGCTCAAGGAAAAGGTTCAAACATTATTTTCTGAAAACCAACAGTTGACATATATATCAGTTCCTAGACAAGGTCTGGAGATGCAGTTAGACAGCAAATAAGTGTATTGAGGCCTGCCGGATACAAATCCATTTTAGGATTTGACAATGCTATCCTAGACCAGTCATCTAAGAAGTTAAACTCAGTGGAAGACAAGTTTAAGCCAATAAACTTTGTCAGAGGGAGTTTAATTGATAAAGGGACTGATCCAAGCTGTAAGGACTTAACTTTAAAGGATGATATTATAATAGGATCGGTGTAATCAATAGAGACGAGTGTCTAACTATCGGTAACAACTTATGGAAAACGGTTTGATAGAAATCCTGTTAGGGATTAATATCACTTTCTATTCTTCACAAACCCTTGCAAACTCTTGAAGCGATTCAAGTGCGGAACTGTTTGCTCATGTTTGAAGCTTCGAACCAATGTGAGAAGGAAAGACATAATGTAAAGAACATATGAAGTTGTTTATGGATGTTCAGAACAAACTCTCCCACGTCACCCATTTTTCCAACAACCGGAAGGATTTCACTATACTTCTTTGAATCAAATATAGTTTATTGGCTAGCTAACACTCTATTAAACAAAACAAACTCTATTCAACTTACAATATGATTAAGAATATCTCTCAGCTAGACACTTTTTTATTCTCTCTCTTGAACTTGAAGATGATGTACAAATCAGTAAGTGCAAGAGTATATGCAAGTAAGATTGATGGCAGGTAAGGCTAGTGTGACCGGTACCTCGACAGTTGTCCTTGAGGATCTATATATAGAGTGAGGATACCAACGGTCGAATCTTCTAGATGGACACGTGGCAAGCGCCCATTGGAAAGCCCCCATAGTACAAGAGTACAACAAGCTCTGTGCACATGGATCATTGCCGTACTAAACAGTAGTGCACCAAATATTCTTTTGAAACTGTCCTTTACTAAACAAGTAGTGGGAGGAATATTCACGTATGTGGCATTCATTCATTGGATACAAATAGCTTGCGTACCGATCTGCACGGATGAATGGAACAGGAGTAGCTTACAGCTAGTTGATCGTGGGTAGACGTATGCTAACTTCAAACAACTGCTGAAGCGAGGTATTAGACGTATTCCATTAGACTCCAAAGTCTAAGGGAGTTAGACGTCAACGTCTAATAGCGAGATCCATTAGACCACCAAGTCTAATGGAGTTAGACTGCACGTCTAACTACGTTTCACTTCAGACTTGTTTGAAGGAGTTAGACGCCAACGTCTAACTTTACATCCCATTAGACTCATACATCTAATGTAGTTAGACTGCAGGTCTAACTACGTTTATTAGACTGCACGTCTAACTACGTCTGTTAGACTGCACATCTAACTACGTCTATAAGACTGCACGTCTAACTACGTATCTGTTAGACTACATGTCTAACTACGTATCTATTAGACTACACATCTAACTACATATCTATTAGACTGCACGTCTAACTACGTCTGTTAGACTACACTTCTAACTACGTATCTGTTAGACTCCACGTCTAACTACGTCTATTAGACTGCACGTTTAACTACGTATCTGTTAGACTGCACGTTTAACTATGTATCTGTTAGACTACACGTCTAACTACGTATCTGTTAGACTGCACGTATAACTACGCACTTGTTAGACTACACGTCTAACTACGTATCTGTTAGACTGCACGTCTAACTACATATCTGTTAGACTGCACATCTAACTCGTAACACGTCCAATTAGCCTGTTTCAGTCAATGTCTAATTTAGCATAGTTTTAATGCACCTGCACAAAAAACAATTAGATGATTTAGCTTCATTTTTAATTTAAGTTTTACTAATACATCATCAAAATAACGTTAGTCAAACTATTTTGACCCAATAATTCCCCCTTTTTGATGATGTTAAAACTTTACAATATTAATAAGATAAGATAACTACCTATCAAATTAAAATAAGATTAACACAATTTCACAAACTTCAAGCATAAGTTCCAAAAACCAAGTTCTAACAACCAACAAAAGATAATTAAAGAAAAGAGATTATGGTCCTTCCCTTTTCATATTTGTATCAGCAAACCCTTCACTAGTTAGGAGATTTTCAAAGCGAGAGACGAGTGCACGACCACCACTTCCACCACCTCGGTCACCACTGCGACTTCCGCCTCTTTTGACTAGTCTGCATCTTTCTTCATCAACATCTTTTATTTTGATCTGGTGCCTCTCGAAGCACCTCCCCTTGAACTACCGCCTTTTGAACTCTCTTCCCCCTTTTTAACATTATCAGATTAAGGGCAATAAGGGCTCTCTCTTTCTCAGCGGAAGCTTCAACGACTTCCATGGCTTGAACTGACCTTGCAAAAGAGTCAGCTTGTTCCATACGTTCAGTGTCGACTCTATTCATATACTTGGTCATTTCAACCATTTGATCTTGAACAAGATTCATTCCAGTCATAATTTCTTGATGAAGCGTCAAGTTAAATTCTTTTTGTTCCTCAAACTTCGCCGTCTGTCTGTTGAAGAGATTATTTTCAAACTTGGCACAGGTAGAGTTGACGATGTCGACTTTGTAAGTATTTCTCTTCATTGTCTTCTCCAATTCTTTCTAAGTTACAAGAAAAGAAGATATATCTTTCTTATTTGAACTATATCCATTCTCGAGATTTAACATTCTGAACTGCATGTCCAGCATATTATTTTGAAGAGAATGCATCATCTCCTCCATAGAGTTTAGGAGCTTTGCACCTCCAAGAGAGGTTTCTTTAGCAGATGACACTTCTGGAGAGCTGGTTGGAGCAGTTCGAATGGGACTAACATGAGTATGAACCTACATAAAACACTCTGGTTCTTCTGCCTCAGATGCATCCCTAGTCTTCTCTTGATCTTTGAGAATATCTTCACATACCTAATGAATCTGTTCTGAAGTTCCTTCAGAATGAAGGGGTAGCTTAGCAACTTTATCAATAATGTCCACCAGGGTCATAACAGGAGAGGATCGAGGAGATGGTGAGTAGGGAATGAAGCATTCATCTAATAGTATTCCTTCTAACGAATTGTCGTTGTTATCTTGTTCCCCCTCAACTGAAGGAGTCTTATCAGATTTGTCTTCTTTCGTGATTTCCCCCTCAGTTTGTGCTTCAATAGGCTGATCAGCCTCATCCTCTTTCACTAGATTGCTTTGCTTCTAGAATAGGGGTTTCCAGCACATCTGATTCCTGTTGACGAACAAGCGATTGAATAATTCCAGCAATAATCTCCTCTTCTTCCATGATCGAATCATTTTGAACATGATCCTGAGTCTGATCGATAAGGGGCTGGGCCAACAAGCGTTTCTCTTCAATAGATAAATTCCCCAATTCAATGAGATGATCAATAACTTTCTCTTCTTCTTATGATATCACTTTATCATCTTCAGAGAGTTGCATCGGCTCGTCTTCACTCGATGGATTATAAAACGGATTTACCCTTAAAGACTCGGTGTTATGAACAAATCTGAGAATAGTTGAGCTATAACTGTTCATGATTTGATCAAGTCTCTTTAATGCACACTCTTCTATATCAACATTTCTTTCCATCGGATTGAAATTTCCTTTTCTTGCCTCAAGTAGAGGAAAGAGAGCTCGACCTGTGATGTTATCTTCCACCAGATCTTTCCTCTTGAGGGCTTCATGGACCTTAGTGGTTTTAGCCCACTTTAGGACTCGTTTCTCCACAATGATCAGCTTCCTCCATTTTTCCCTGACATCTTTTCCTGTAATAACTTGATCATACCCATTGAACACTTTATTCATCACATAGGTATCGAAGATATCAAGTTTCGCAGCTACTTTTGCATTAGCTTGATCCATCATTAGATTAACAATGCATTTGGCTTCCAAAACTTTCTCATTAGAATTAGTGACAATGGATTTACCCTTTCCAATAACCTCAACTACTTTAGGAGTTGGTCTTGGTTCTCCGATGGTTATGCCAACAACTCTCCTAGTGGCTCTCATAATTTTGTGTGGTGTTAATGACTTGGAAAAACGCCCTTTTGAGACCTTAGACATGACTCCTTTTCCCATGATATCAAATTTTTCTTGAACAGTCTTAGAAATAGGCGGTTCGACATTTGGCAGAATGGGAGCCTGTTCGGAAAATACTACAGTAATAGGGGTTGGAACAACACCCTACACTGTTTCAGCAATACCAGTAGCTTCAGCAGCTACAGGTTCTTTTGGAAGGACAGAAGATTGAATCCTATCAATACATTCAATGTTTGGACCAACTGGCTCAACAGTTGGCCCGACAGCTTGTTCCGACAGCTTGTTCCGACACAGGAACAACCACAGATACCCCTTGTTCCAACACAGGAACACTAAAATAGGCACTTCGGCCAGAGAAGGAGGGGAAATTACCTTGGATTCCTTGGATGACTTAGACGCCCTAAACGCCTTTAGCTTATCACCTTTTGAGACGGATGACTTAACCGACTTTTTTAACTGGCTGGGGGATGGAGTAAACGAAGAAATAGGCATAACTGCAAAGGGAGGAGGTCCTTGCTTTGCTGTGGAGTCAACCACTCCAGAATCTTTCTTCAAAGAGCTCTTTTGGCTGTTGGAAATAGCCTCAGATTCAATAATAGTTCTGGCTCTTTTAGCCCCCGTAGAAAGATTAGAGGCGGTTGGTAGCTTGGACCGAGTGACAGATTTGTCACCAGTCTATTGGCTAGACGAGCCAGAGAAAGACTCATTTGAGTTCTTCAGTCTTGTGAGAGTGTTAAAAAACAGTGAAAGTGGTGAAAACGCGACTAAAGTTAATAGCCTCACCCTCTCCCATAAGAAACCCCAAATGTTTCAAAAACCGGCTAAGTTGGGCTGCGAATCCCACACTCTCCTTATTCTTAGACCGAATCGACTCACAAAGATTAGAAAAGAGCATAGAAGCCCAGTTGACTTGAATGCCCTTTGAAATAGTCGTCATATAGTCAAAGCGATCCTGACTATATAGGTGAAATGAACCTGCTCTTCCTTGAAGAGCCTTCGCTACTATGTCGTTCAAAAGAATGAAATGAGGCTTTAAAACCTTCTTATTCCCATTCAGCCTAATTTCGGAACCATTGATTGAGAAAGCAGTCTTCATCTCCGTGATGGTTTGTGCTAGAAGATGAAGATTAAAAGTGTGACTCTCCGATGGAAGTTCAAAGAAGTCCGCATAAGCCGATTCATCAAAAGAAATAGCCATCTCGTTCACAATAGCCAAAATGGAATCTCCAACCAAGATCACCGACTTGAAGAACTCCCGAACTTCCTTCTCGTAAAATATAAACGAACCACCGAGATACTTTCTGAGGCCGAAATACTCCAAGGATCGGAACATATCAATCACATCCTGTTAATCGAAAGAGTATACCGAGGCGAAATCCACCTATAGAGTGCTGTGACCAAGGATAATCTTCTTGTTAGCCATTAGAGAAAGGATGTAAAAGATGAACATGATTCTTAAGATAGAAGTTAGAGAAGGCTAGGGTTCTTAAAACATTTGTGAGCGTAAAACTTTCAATCGCATGCAATATGTCCTTAAATAGACTTCGAAAGGTCGCATGGCTTAACCGTCACTTTACACAAAAGTAGGTCCCACTAATTAATGTTAGACACCTTTTCCCAAAGATAGTCATCATTAATTTATGGCTATATCAGTCATTCTCTTTTAACTTGAAAGACACGTGTCTTCATGTTATTTGAAAATGACTGTTTTAATGTTTGAATGGGAAAATTAGATGACACTGCATAGAGGACAAATGTCCTTAATCAGTGTTTGAAAATGAAGCATCTAATAGCACACGTAGTTAGACGTTTTTCTTACTTCTACAATCTATTTAGATTAATCGTCTATTAGACGCATGAGTATATTAGACGCAGACGTCTAATTACTTGTCTTATAGATGTCTAAATGTCTATTAGACGTCAACGTCTAATTACACATGAACATCACGTATTAGACGTGTGTTTGGTTAGACGTGAACGTCCAATTGCTCTTGTCTTATAAACGTCTCAACGTCTATTAGACTTCAACGTCTAACCGCGCAAGTATCAACCAAGACAATTCAACTTAGAGGCATAGAATGTGTGAGTAAGAATACATCTAAGTACTTGTTTTTCCTTTTTAGATGTCCTCGTCTAATATACCGATTAAAGCTTTAGTTTGCGTGCATCTTTATTTATACAATAAAGTTCCCTTTCAATTTATGCATGTACAAAAAGAATAAAGAAATGTTTTGAGGTCCTTAAGACCAAAAATATTTTTAAGGCAGAAAACACTTAGTCCATAGGAGTGGCGAGTGCCACTGTTGATCTTCTAAAGCATGTCCTCAGAAGAGTATGCTCCAAGCTTCCTTTCTGCAGCTTTCCTGTATCACCTACATAAAGAAATATTTACACCTTTTATACCCACATTCACTTGGGTCCTCGATCAATCAGTCCCTTGGGTATCCATATTTGAGTTATCTTTATGGATTTCCCATTTTGTGTTGTAATTAATGCGTATAATTTAGACTTAGCATACGTCTTCCTGCTAGCCACTGATTCCTTAGCCTTAGAGGATGATTTTCTTTTAAGACTCCTTGACTTCATGTCAGGTTTTAGAATGCCAGACTTGCTGGCTGCTTCTAACTTAATTTTCAGGCAGCTAACAGTTGGCGGAACATAAGTTATCTCATCCTTTAAACCTAACTCCTTATGGATTGGATTAGTTTCAGTGTTAGTTAAACTCCATTTGACAAAACTTATTGGCTTAAACTTGTCAGTTAATTGAGTTTAACTTCTTACAGGACCGGTCTAGGTCATTGCTATCAAATCCTAAACCGGATTTGGATCCAACATGTTTCAACAGACTAATATGATATTTGACAGCTTCTCCTAACCTTGTCCAAGCACTGACAATATAGTTTAACCATTTGTTTTCATAAGAAAGTGTTTAAATCTTTTCTTTGAGCATCTCATTCTCAGATGTGATATCGACCTTGCCATTTTCAAGAACGTTTGATTCTAGAGTTTGATTCTGGGACTCTGATAACTTTCTGTACTGTATGACCATGTCATTGAGTGTTGCACCAGTTCTTCCTCACCTTCTTCTTCTTCTTCTTCCTCTCATGCCAAGAAACAAGCAATCTCGTCATCATCATTGTCTCTAGATGATGAGTCAGAATCGCTATAGTTCCATTTGTCCTTCTCGATGCCTGCCAAAAGAGCCTTCAACTCTTTTTCTTCGTCCTTCTTATTCTCATCACGCTTCGGCTTCCGACATTCTGATTTGTAATGACCTAAAATACTACATTTAAAACACTTAACATTAGTTTTAGATTTCTTATCTTCATTGGTATTTGAGGAGCTTGAGTTATAATTGCTCTTCTTCATGAATTTTCTGAACTTTTTCACGAAGAGAACCATAACATCGCTACTGAGCTGCTGGGAAGCTGTCTTCACATCAGGGGAAACTAGTGTCTCTTTTGTAGTCACTAGAGCTTTAGTAATGATGGTGGATGAGGGGTGATCTTCTTCAATTCTTGAGTTCAACTCGAACTTATAGGTCTTGAGATCAACAAACAAATCGAAGAGCCCGATCTTGTTAAGGTCTTTGGACTCCCTCATTGCCATGGTTTTTATGTCTCACTCCCTTGGTAAAGCTCGCATGACCTTGATATCAATCTCTCTGTTGCTGTAGGTTTTGCCAAGAATGGATAGAGTGGAGACAACCTTGTTGAACCTTGCGTCAAACTTAGTCATTGTTTCTCCAGGACGCATTTTGAAGTTGTCGAATTACTGAGTGGCAACCATAATTTTGTTCTCTTTGGTTTGCTTATTGCCCTCACACAGTTGATTTAGTCTATCCCAGATATCATTGGCAGTGTCAAACTCGATGATGTAGTTGAACATGCTATCGTCAAGAGATCTGTACAGAACGTCCAATGCCATGTTGTTGGGGTTATTCCTCCTCTTATCTTTGCTGGTCCATTCAGATTTGTCCTTTTCGATTTTGATGGAACCATCTGTGATAACACTCCACATGTCATCATGAAGAGAAGAAAGATGAACACATACTCTCTTCTTCCACACAATATAATTTTCTATTGAAAACGTAGGGATTGCGGTGACACTGACATCTTTGGATATGGTTGATATTCTTGGTAATATTTTGAGAATAGAAACATGGCTCTGATACCAATTGATAGGATGAGTGTAATCAATAGAGACGAGGGTCTAACTATCAATAACAACTTCTGGAAAACGATTTGATAGAAATCCTTTTAGGGATTAATATCACTTTCTATTCTTCACAAACCCTTGCAAACTCTTTAAGCGATTCAAGTGCGGAACTGTTTGCTTAGGTTTGAAGCTTTGAACCAATGTGAGAAGGAAAGACAGAATGTAAAGAACACAACAAGTTGTTTATGGATGTTTGGAGAAACTCTCCTACGTCACCCCTTCTTCCAACAACCAAAAGGATTTCACTAAACTTCTTTGAATCAAATACAGTTTACTAGCTAGCTAATACTATGTTAAACAGAACAAGCTCTGTTCAACTTACAATATTAATAAGAATATCTCTCAGCTAGACAATTTTTATTCTCTCTCTTGAACTTGAAGATGATGTACAAATCAGTAAGTGCAAGAGTATATGCAAGTAAGATTGATGGCAGGTAAGGCTGGTGTGACCGATACCTCGATCGTTGTCCTTGAGTGTCTATATATAAAGTCAGAACTCCAACGGTCGAATCTTCTAGATGGACACGTAGCAAGCGCCAATTGGAAACCTAAATAGTACAAGAGTAAAATAGGCTCTGTGCACATGGATCATTGTCGTACTAAACGGTAGTGCGCCAAATATTCTTCTGGAACTGTCCTTTACTAAACAAGTAGTGGGAGGAATATTCGCGTACGTAGTGTTCATTCATTGGATACAAATAGTTGGCGTACCGATCTACACTAATGAGTGGAGCAAGAGTAGCTTACAACTAGTTGATCGCGGGTAGACATATGCTAACTTCAAACAACTGCTGAAGTGAGGCATTGGACGTGTTCCATTAGACTACCAAGTCTAAGAGAGTTAGACGTCAACGTCTAATAGCGAGGTCCATTAGACTACCATGTATAATGGAGTTAGACTGCACGTCTAACTATGTTTCACTTCAGACTTATCTGAAGGAGTTAAATGCCAACGTTTAATTTTACATCCCATTAGACTCATACATCTAATGTAGTTAGACTGCACGTCTAACTATGTCTATTAGACTGCACGTCTAACTACGTCTGTTAGACTGCACGTCTAACTACGTATCTATTAGACTGCACGTCTAACTACATATCTGTTAGACTGGACGTTTAACTACGTATCTGTTAGACTACACGTCTAGCTACGTCTCTGTTAGAATGTACATCTAGCTACGTCTCTGTTAGACTACACGTCTAACTACGTCGGTTAGACTTCACGTCTAACTACGTATCTATTAGACTACACGTCTAACTATGTATCTCTTAGACTGCCAGTCTAACTACGTATTTGTTAGACTGTATATCTAACTACATATCTGTTAGACTACACGTCTAATTACGTCTGTTATACTGCACATCTAAGTCGCAACACGTCTAATTAGCCTGTTTCAGTCCATGTCTAATTTAACATAGTTTTAATGCACCTACATAAAAACAATTAGACGACTTAGTTTCATTTTTAATTTAAGTTTTACTAATACATCATCAAAATAACGTTAGTCAAACTAATTTGACCCAACATATTATTTATGTTCAGCCAACTATAAGTTGGCTGAAACCTAGGAAGGAAGCAGTTAGTAAGTCTGACAAACTAAAACTTGATAGGAAGTCAAGAAGTTTTAGACAAAACCATTCTCTAAGGTTAAAAGTTCACCTGTTAGTAGGAAAACCTCTACTAAGCCTAAATCATACGCACTAATCACAGCACAACAAAGGAAATCTATCAGAATAAATCAAATATGGATTCCTAAGGGACTGATTGATCGATGACTGAAGTGAATGTGGGTACCAAAAAGTTGCAAATATCTATTTGTGTAGGTACAATAAATAAGCTGCTTAGAGGAATCTGCATGGTATCTAGACAATGGATGTTCCAAACACATGACTATAGATAGATGACTCATGACTGAAGTTATTAATTGCTCAGGGCCTAAAATTACATTTGGCGACAACAGCAAGGATAAGACCATGTGTAAGAGTAAGATTATCCATGGTAATCTAACCATCAACAACGTGCTACTGGTTGAAAACATGTGTTATAACCTGATTATTATAAGCCAATAATGTGATAATGGATTTACTGTTGATTTTCAAACACATGCATTTATGGTTATGATCAACATGGTAACACTCTGCTGACCGGAAGTAGAGTAGGAAATTCTTACAAAATTAACTAGAAAAATAAGATATCTAATCCCGTATGTATGATATCCCAAAATGATCAAAACTAGTTATGGCAAAAGAGATTAAATCATCTTAATTTTAAAACCATTAAGAACATTTGTTCACATGATTTAGTTTTAGGTTTACCTAATCTAAAGTTTTCAAAGGACAAGGTCTGTCCTACTTGTTAGTTAAGCAAGTAGAGCAAATTATCAATCCAAAATAAAGGGAAATCTCAGTCCAACCGATGCTTGAAACTTTTACATATGGATCTATTCGGTCCAATTCTTGTAAAGAGTTTGGGAGGAATGAGATTCACCCTAGTCATTATTGATGATTTTTCAATTTACATGGGTTATCTTCTTACAATCTAAGGATCATACGACTGAGAATCTTATTAAGATCCTTATGAGACTTCAATACGAAACATATTTAAGCATTATCAAGATAAAAAGTGACCGGGGAACCGAGTTCACCAACAATTGCCTAATTTCGTATCTCGAGGAGTTTAGTATTAAACACGATTTGTCTAGTTCTTGAACTCCACAGAAAAATGGTATTGCTGATAGAAGAGTAAGAACACTAAAGTAAGTAGCGAGATCTATTCTTGCCGACTTAGGTTTTCCTTAGAAGTTTTGAGCAGAAGCCATAAACACATTATGCTATACACAAAACTGGTCAATAATTAATAAACGCTTTGACAAAACACCCTATGAACTCCTTTATGGAAGAATTCCTACAATTTCATACTTTCAAATTTTCAGGTGTAAGTGTTTCATTCACAACAATGAGAAAAATTATTTGACCGCCTTTGATGCTAAAGAGGATACTGGAATCATGTTAAGATACTCATTAGTTTGTAAAGCTCTCTTAGAGTGTATAATAATCGAACACAAACTGTTGAGGAATCCTATCATGTTGTTTGTGATGAATCTGTTGAAAATAATTCCAAAGATTCCATTGACATTTCTAACAAATTAGAAGCGTCAAGTCTTGAATATGATAGTCATGATGAAGCACCGGTCACTAGGACTCATTCGTCGGATTAGATAGCTGATCCGGTTGAGAGTCAACTAGACGCCCAGACTTCTTGTCAGCAGATTGTTGATAGTTAGGATGTCGCGGGGTCATCTAATCAGACGTCTAATCCTTTAGGATCTAACTTCAGATAGAATAGAAATCATCACCTGAATTGATAATTGGCAATCCTAATGCTCCTTTCAGGACCAGACACCAATTATTGGATTAAATGACAAACTCTGCCTTTATTTCTCAAATTGAGCCAAAGAAGATTAATGAATCATTGTTTGATCCAGATTGGATCAATGCAATGCAAGAGGAGTTGAATCAATTTGAAAGAAATGAAGTGTGGCATCGAACTCCAAGACCGAATGATCAATTAGTCATTGGAACTAGATGATTTTTCAAAACAAGCTTAGTAAAGATGGCTTAGTTGTGAGAAACAAGGCCCGTTTGGTTGCTGAAGGATACATATAGGAAGAAGGAATTGACTTTAAGGAGTCATTCGCACCCGTGGCTAGACTTGAGGCAATAAAAATCTTCCTAGCTTATGCATCTTTTAAAGATTTTAAAATGTTTCAAATGGATGTGAAAAATGCATTTTCAAATGGAACTTTAAATGAGGATGTATATGTTGAGCATCCAATCCATGTGTTTAAACTTGACAAAGCTTTATATGGTCTCAAACAGACTCTTAGAGCTTGGTATGACACTCTAACTAAGTTTTAATTTGATTATGACTTTGTTATGGGCACTGTAGATAAACCTTTGTTTAAATTTGCTAAAGACTCTCATATTCTGTTTGTTCAAGTCTATGTGGATGATATCATATTTGGGTCAACTAACCCCAAACTATGTGAGAAATTTTCCAAGTTGATGTAGGAAAAATTCGAAATAAGCATGATGGGAGAATTAACTTTCTTCCCTGGTCTTTAAGTTCGTCAACTTGAAGAAGGAACATTCATCAATTAGGCCAAATTTACCAGAGAGCTTTTAAAGAAGTTTAGAATGGAAAGCTGCTCAACTGCAGCTACTCCAATGAGTTCCTCTAGTAAGCTTGAAAAGGATGAAGATGACCAAAGTGTGGACATCACTACTTATAAAGGGATCATTGGTTCTCTACTCTATCTTTTTACCAGTCGGACGGACATCATGTTTGCCGTCGGAGTCTGCGGAAGATTTTAGGCTAATCCTAAGTAATCTCATTATTTTGTCATTAAGCGAATTTGAAGTATTTAAAGGGGACTGACTCAAAATGTGGGACTATGGTATCCAAAGGATTCCAGTTTGATAGGATCGGCTTTATCGATAGAGACGGGGGTCTGGCTATTGATGAAGGCTTATGAAAAACGGTTTGTAAGAAATCCTGTTAGGGATTTAATTCGCTTTCTATTCTACGCAAACTCTTGTAAACACTTGAAACAGAATCAAGGAGGAATTGTTTACTTGGGTTTGAAGCTGAAGATGAAGAATGAAATGATGACAGAAATGAAAGAACACAACAGTTTATTTATGGATGTTCGGAGAAACTCTCCTACGTCACCCCTTCTTCCAACCACCGGAAGGATTCACTATAATATGATTAGAATCAAATACAGTTTGCACACACTTAACTCACTATTGAAAAGAACACACTCTGTTCAATTTATAAGATGAAGAATATCACTCAGCTAAAGGTGTTTTTAATTCTAGCTCTCTCTTGATTCACACACAGTACAATCGGGAAAACAACTTCACAATATGAATATTCAAAGTCTTGATTTCTCTCCCTGTAATTCCGGCAAGCAAAATTATCTGAAGATCGAGAGATTGTAGATTGGAAAAATCAGTTGTTTGTCCGTTGTCCTGAGATTTGATAAATACTGGGCAGAGACTAACGGCCGAATCTTTAGAATGATACGTGGCACTCTTCCATTGGAAAGCCTCCATTGTACACAACAAGTTCTGAGCACAAGGATCGTGGCCATACGCCAACTGGTAGTGCGCCGAATATTCCATCAGGGATGTACCTGCAAAACAATAAATATGAGGAAAATTCTCTTACGTGGAATTTGTTGGTTGGTTGCATATAGCTATCGTACTGATTTTCACTAGAAAGTGGAGCAGGAGTAGAGTACAGCTATAGCACGTGGGTAGGCGGGTGCTAGCTTCAAGCATACTACTTAAGCTTAGCATTAGACATATTTTAGTTAGACGACCTCGTCTAATGAAATCAAACATCCCCGTCTAAGTGCAGAATCTACTAAACCGCCTGGTCTAATGGGATTAGACTTACGTCTAATTACAATCACTTCAGACTAATCTAAAGGAGTTAGACTACACGTCTAACTTTTACTAATTAGACTTCGCGTCTAATTATTCATAAACCATTAGACTGCACATCTAACTCCACTAAGTTAGACAACACGTCTAATTCCGGTTCTACTTCAGACTTGTCTGAAGGAGTAAGACAACCTCGTCTAACTTTCACTTTCTATTAGACTACACATCAAACTCCACAAGTTAGACTGCACGTCTAATTACGGTTCAACTTCAGACTTGTCGGAAGGAGTTAAACGACCTCGTCTAACTTTCACAATCCAATAGATTACACGTTTAACTCCACGAGTTAGACTGCACGTCTAATTCCGTATACATTAGACTACACGTCTAACTCCACTAAGTTAGACTGCACGTCTAATTCCGTATACTTTAGACTGCACGTCTAACTCCAATGAGTTAGACTGCACGTCTAATTCCGTATACATTAGACTGGACGTCTAACTCCACTGAGTTAGACTACACGTCTAATTCCGTATACATTAGACTGCACGTCTAACTCCACTGAGTTAGACTGCACGTCTAATTCCATAAACATTAGACTGCACGTCTAACTCCGCGAGTTAAACTGCACGTCTAACTCCGTATACATTAGACTGCACGTCTAACTCCACTAAGTTAGACTGCACGTCTAATTCCGAATATATTAGACTACACGTCTAACTCCGCGAGTTAGACTGCATGTCTAATTACAGATTACATTAGACTACACGCCTAACTCTACGAGTTAGACTGAACGTCTAATTCCGAAATCTATTAGACTGCACGTCTAACTCCACGAGTTAGACTACACGTCTAATTCTTTGCATCTAATGCCAAATCAGTCTAATGAGCCTCATTAGAGCCAAGTCTCATGAAATATGATTTCGATACACCTACATAAAAGCGCATAAATCATTTCATCATCAAAATTCCAATAGTCAAACTATTTCAACACTTAGTCAAAATAATTTGACCCAACACAGTTTCAATCTAACTAGCTATTTAGATGTAGACTATGTAGGGTGCAAGATTGATCAAAAGAGCACTAGTGGAATGTGTCAGTTTTTTGGTGATCGTCTAATATATTGGTTCAACAAAAAGTAGACATCTATCACCACATCTACAACTGAAGCCGAGTATCTTACTGCAGGCAGTTGTTGTTCTCAGCTCTTTTTGGTTCAATAACAACTGAGGGATCACAAAATTGAAGCAGAAGAGTCACCGATCTTCTGTGACAACACTAGTGCCATTGTGATAACATACAACCCGATGTTGCACTCTCGGACTAAGCATATCGAAATCAGACATCATTTCATCCAGGAGCATGTCAGTTAGAAGCATATACGCCTTAAATATGTCCCAACAGATTAGCAAGTGGTAAACGCATTCACCAAGCCACTCCCCAATACTAAGTTTTCTTACTTTAGAAATATCTTAGGACTTATTGATCTAAATTAAATTATTTTAATTGTATATGAATGAATTGAGGGGGAATCTGTTCTCTCAATGACTGGACATTCATATGTAGAAAGATGTCTTATTTGGTCTGATCAGATCAGCCATCTAAAGGAACTATGTACTTAGACAAATTTTTGCTTAAGAAACTTACAAATTAAGTCTGGTTAGACGTCTACCAGTTAGACAAACGTCTAAAGCGCCTGTAGACGCGCATGGATAGACGCTATCTGATTAGACGCATGTTAAATGCCTGTAGACGCGCGTGGTTAGACGCCATCTGAATAGACGTCTACCCAACTTAGACGCAATGTATGCAGATAACTTGTTAGACGTATAACTACGTGTACCCTTGGACAATTCATCTTCAACCATAAGATAGATGTCCATCATTTCATATGCTGTCTATGTACGTTTTCCACCCAAAAAGTGAAAAGTCATATCTGAAATAACTTGAAGACACATGTCTTTCAATGTTAAAGATATGACTAATATATCTGAAGGCTTATGTCCTTCCACCTTCTAAAATTATGATAGAGTTCATGATAGCTTTTAATTGACGTCTTTTAATCATGACTATTATTGGGAACAAACTTTTATACATTAAATGACGGTTCATTTTTAATGAGGTTTTATTAGTACATTGTCAGTCACACCCTATAAAGAGTAATTCATCATAACAGACCATCTATTTTCTTTGTGATTCTAAATACATGTTTTTTCTCACTAAGAAAAATTCTTGTAACGTTAAGGTGTCTAAACCCTTTAGCACTCCCTCTACTCGTTCTTTGGTTAATAAATGAGCTATATTTCTTTATCCACTCTTCAAGTGAACTTCGATTCTGTGTCCACTTCGATTATTCCAGAAATGGTCACAATGTTTGATTCTCTTAAAGCTTCGGTATTGGAGAAATTTCTTGAGGTACTAGTCATCATTCATGACCCTGAAGTTCGTGAATTCTTTAGATTGGGAAGGATATACGACAACATGCTTGTAGTAGCAAAACTCTTTGAAGTTCATGCCTGTTTCTGTGAAGAATCTTTTTCTCATTTCTTCAACCTCCCAACGGAGGGGTTAACCGAGTTCCCCACATCTTCCAATGAAGTCTTATTTGAAATGAGGCTTGTCTTCTCAAACACATCTTCTGAAGGACATCCTGTCCCTGTCAATACTCATGGACCAAATTTTGCTTTAAAAGTTAAGTTCTCCATCTTCAACGATATCATCTCCAAGTCCCTTTTGGCTAAGGATGTCTCCAACTTCTACTCGAAAAAGGTATTCGAGATAATGATTTCTATCACCAAGGGAACAACAATAAACTAGTCGAAAATCATTTTCTAAAACTTAATCTAAATAAAAATGATCTCTTATCAAAGGAGGTCTCATGGGTATGCTTCCCCGCTCAGCATGCTTCTCCCGTATCTCCTTCAAAACGTTGGACATGGGGTCCTCATCAAGTCCTCCAGAGTCTTGGACTATCAAAGAGTCCTTGACTATGTTCTTAGGGTAGGAAGACTTAATCTAAATAGAAGAAATCGGATGCTTCAAAGAGATCAAAGAGACGATTAGAACTCCATCCTTTTTGATGATGTCAAAAAGGGGGAAAGAAGTAGCCTGATGTCTAGGGGGAATCAAGGGTAGAGATGGATAAGAAAGATCTAACTTTTGTCGTTTTTGGATGTAATCTCTACTAAAAATGTTAGATCAAATCTTTTCGGATTTTTGCTAATATATTTATATATATAAACGTTTGCTATTTATGGATTCTCTCTCTTTCCTAATCGTTCAACTAAGTTTTAACATCATCAAAAATGGGGAATTTGTTAAGTCAAATATGTTGGGTCAAATTATTTTGACCAAGTGTCAAAGTAGTTTGACTATTATAATTTTGATGATGAATGTATATCAAACTCTATCTATGCATCTAATTGCTTTTGGTGTAGGTGTATCAAAAACAGGTTTCATTAAACTTGGTCTTAATGAGGTTCATTAGACCGATTTGGCATTAGATGCACGGAGTTAGACGTGTAGTCTAACACACGGAGTTAGACGTGCAGTCTAACTAGTTGAGTTAGACGTGTAGTCTAACACACAAAGTTAGACGTGCAGTCTAACTAGTTGAGTTAGACGTGTAGTCTAACACACGAAGTTAGACGTGCAGTCTAACTAGTTGAGTTAGACTTGTAGTCTAACACACCAAGTTAGACGTGTAGTCTAACTATTTGAGTTAGACGTGCAGTATAACACACAGAGTTAGACGTGTAGTCTAACTAGTTGAGTTAGACGTGCAGTCCAACTATTTGAGCTAACTAGTGAAAGTTAGACGTGCAGTCTAACTCCTTCAGATTAGTCTGAAGTGAAATGATAGACATGAGGTCTAATGGAAAGTGAAAGTTATACGTGCAGTCTAACTAGTGAAAGTTAAATGTGTAGTCTAACTCCTTCAGATTAGTCTAATCCCATTAGATTAGGGGGTCTAATGGATCTTGTTATTAGACAGGGACGTCTAATTTCATTAAACGAGGTCGTCTAAGTGAAATACGTCTAATGCCATGCTTAAGTAGTTGCTTGAATCTAGCACCCGCCTACCCACGTTCTCTAGCTGTACGCTATTCCTGCTCCACTTTCCTGTGAAGATCAGTACGACAACCAACTGTAACCAATTGATTAATTCCACATAAGCAAATATTCTTCCCACTACTTGTTTTTTCAGGAATATCCTTGAAGAATATTTGGCGCACTACCAGTTTCGTACGACCACGATCTATGTACTTAGAGTCTGCTGTGTACTATGGAGGCGTTCCAAAGGAAGCTTGCCACGTGTTAATATGAAGATTCGACCGTTGGTACCTGCTCCTATTTAAAGATCCTCAAGGACAACGGAAGAATCATCGATCTATCGATACTCAAATTATTCTATCTTAAGTGTCAGCTGCTTTCTTGCTTTTACTGTGTGTTAATCAAGAGAGAGTTAGAATCAAAACATTGTATTAGCTGAGTGATATTCTTCATATTGTAAGTTGATCAGAGTGTGTTCTTTTCAACAGTGAGCTAGTCGTGCGATTGTATTTGATTCATTGAGAGCTTAGTGAATCCTTCTGGTGGTTGGAAGAAGGGGTGACATAGGAGAGTTAACTCCGAACATTCATAAACTAACTACTGTGTTGTTTCTTTCTGTCATCTTTTCATTCTTGGTTCTTAGCTTCAAACTCAAGCAAATATTTTCGCACTTGAATCGTTCAAGAGTTTACAAGAGTTTGCGCAGAATAGAAAGTGATTTAAATCCCTAACAGGATTTCTATCAAATCGTTTTTCCGAAGTCGTTATCAATCGCCAAAACCCCGTCTCTATTGATTACGCCGATCCTATCAATTGGTATCAGAGCTCTTTTTCTGTTCTCAAGCTTTTCCAAGAATGTCTACCATAACCAAAGATGCCAGTGCTACCGCTATTCCCACTTTCTCTAGGGAAAACTATATCGTATGGAAGAAGAGAGTCCGTGCTTATCTCTCTTCTCTCCATGACGACATGTGGAGTGTCATCACAGATGGTCCTATCAAAATTGACAAGGAGAAATCCTAATGGACTAGTGAAGAAAAGAGGAAGAAAAACCTCAACAACATGGCTCTTGATGTTCTTTACAGATCTCTCGATGACAGCATGTTCAACTATATTATCGAGTGCAATACTATTAAAGAGGTCTGGGAAAGACTCACCCAACTGTGTGAGGGCAACGAGCAAACCAAGGAAAACAAGATCATGGTTGTCACTCAACAGTTTGACAGTTTCAAGACGCGTCCTGGTGAAACAATGAACGAGTTTGACACCAGATTCAGCAAGATTGTCTCCTCCTTATCTATCCTTGGCAAGACCTATAGAAATAGGAAACTTTCTATTAAAGTCACGCGTGCTCTTCTAAGGGAATGAGGCATAAAGACGATGGCAATGAGGGAATCCAAAGATCTCAACAAGATCGCTCTCTTTGACTTGTTTGCTGATCTCAAGTCCTACGATTTTGAGCTGAACTGTAGGATTAAAGAAGATCAATCCACATCCATTATCATTGTGGCGACTTCATGAAGAAGTTTGGCGGCGTAACAACTGAGCGGCGATGCCATGTCTCTCTTCGTGAAGAAGTTTGACGACTTCATGAAGAAGACTAACCCTAACTTAAGCTCTTCAAATTCCAATTATAATAAGAAATCTAAGGCTATTGTTAAATGTTATAACTGTGGTATTGCAGGTCATTACCAATCGGAATTCCAGAAGCCTAAGCGTGAAGATTAAAAAGATGATGAAAAGGAGCTGAAGGCTCTTATGGCAGGAGATGGGAAGAACAGACGAAGCATCTGTGACTCTTACTTCTCATCTAGTGATAGTGATGACGAAGAAGTGACTTGCTTCATGGCAAGAGAAGATAAAGAAGAGACTCAGGAAACTAAGGTATTTGATTTCTCTTCTGAAAAATTTTCAAGAGAACAACTGGTAGCTGCACTAAATGACATGGTCATAGAGTATAGAAAGCTAGCATAATCCCTAAATGAAACAAAATCATTACCTGAAGTATCTGAACAAGTTTTACCTCAAACTTTTAAATCAAATTTTTTTGAAAAGAAAGTTGTAGAGATCTCATCTGAGAATGAGATGCTCCAAGAACAGATTCAAACTATTTCTGACGAAAACAAGAGGTTAAACTATGTTGTCAGTGCATGGACAAGGTCTAGAGAAGCTGTCAAATATCAGATCAGCATGTTAAAACCTGCTGGATCTAGATCCGGTCTAGGATTTAATGGCAATGACTCAAACCTGTCGTGCAAAAAGTCAAACTCATCGAATAACAAGCTTAAGCCTATAAGTTTTGTTAAAGGAAGTTTGACTGATATTGAATCTGATCCCATTCATGAAGAAGTAGCTTTTACGAATGAAATAATTTATATTCCACCGACTGTTAGCTGGCTGAAAAATAAGTTAGAAGCAGCTAACAAGTCTGGGAATCTAATTCCTAACTCAAAGTCAATGAGTTTTAAAAGAAAAATTTCTTCAAAAGCTAAGGGATCAGTGGCTAGCAGGAAGTCGTCTGCTAAGTCAAAATCATACGCATTAATCACAACACAAAATGGGAAATCCATTAGAATATCTCAGATATGGATTCCTAAGGGACTAATTGATCGAGGACCCAATTAAAG
The DNA here is from genome assembly GCF_907164915.1 of Impatiens glandulifera. Taxonomy (NCBI): domain Eukaryota; kingdom Viridiplantae; phylum Streptophyta; class Magnoliopsida; order Ericales; family Balsaminaceae; genus Impatiens; species Impatiens glandulifera. Next base: position 128,560 of record NW_025919770.1, on the reverse strand, counting down.
ATGGGTACCAGAGTTTGTAAATAGTTTCTTATGTAGGTGATGCAGGAGGGCTGCAGGAAGGAAGCAAGGAGAATACTCTTTTGAGAGTAAATCTCAGAAGATCAACAATGGCACTTGCCATTCCAGATGACTAAATGTTTTTCTGTGTTTTTGTATTAAAATACCTTTGGTCCGAAGGACCTCAAAACACTTGTTTATTCATTTTGTACATGCAAAAAATGAGAGGGAGAAATTATTTTGAAAATAAAGATATTCTTACATGAAAGGCCATAACCGGTCTATTAGACGAGGTCATCTAAATGAAGAGGCATGTACTTAGACGTATTTTTGTTCACAATCTATGCATCTAAGTCTATATGTTTTGGTTTAAAACCTGCGCGGTTAGACGTACACGTCTCATAGACGTTAAACGTTTTTACGTCAAGAGCAAGTGGATGCTCACGTCTAATCAAACACACGTCTAATACGTGCTGTTCATGCGTAATTAGACGTACACGTCTAATAAACATTAGACGCGTATTTATGACACGTGATTAGATGCTTGTGTCTAATAGACCCATGCGTCTAATAGACGATTAGTTGTCATAGATGAGTGAAGTAAGAAAAACGTCTAACTACGTGTGTATTAGACCGATCAAGGACAGCTGTCCCAAATGAGAAGATATCTACTTTTTCTCGCTCAAAAATAAAAACAGTCATCTCCTAATAAAATGAAGAGATGTGTCTTTCAATGTAGAGAGAGATTGACTAATATAACCTCAATATAATGATGACTCTTTGGAAAGGACATCTAAAATTAATTGATGGGCCATACCCCTGTGAAAAACGACGGTTATCCTATATGACTTTTGACAGCCTATATAAGGATAGTTTTGCATGAGATTGAAAGTTTCTTTCAATCAAGATTTCTAAGAACCCTAGATTTCTCTCTAAAAAACTCTTGTTATTTGTGTGTCTGTTCGCATTCTTCTGAAAAATGGGAAATAAGAGAATCACGCTCGGTCACTGTACTTTGTAGGTGGATTTTCCTTCCGTTTATACGTTCGATCAACAAGAGGTGGTCGAAATATTCAGATCCCTCGAGTATTCCGGTCTGGGAAAGTGTCTAGGAGGGCTTTTCATCTTCCACGAGAAGGAAGTGAGGTAGTTCTTCAAGTCTGCAACAATGGTGGATGATTCTATTGTGGCAACTGTTAAAGGAACATAAATTTCATTCAACGAGGCGGTATATGCGGAGTTCTTTAAACTTCTATCAGAAGGGCATACGTTCAACCGACATCTGTCAGCGGCGGTGACGGAGGAAATGAAGACGGTCTTTTCTGCCAACGGCTCGGCGATTCGACTTAATGGGAGTAAAAAGGCTCTCAAACCACAGTTCATTTTACTGAATGATGTGGTGGCGAAAGCGCTTCAGGGGAAGGCGGGTTCATTCAACCTCTACAATCAAGATCGATTTGACTATATGTCTACCATCTTAAAGGAGATTCAGGTCAACTAGGCCTTAATACTGTTCCAAAACCTCTGCTTTTCAATTAACCTGGAGAACAAGGAGAGCATTAACTTTGCTGCTTAGATAAGTCGTTTATTGGAACATTTGGTTGTCCCGATGGAGGATTCTGAACCAATTAACCCAAACAGGGTGTACACTATCTTCACAGTCGCAAACACCCTAGTTAGAATGAAGAATAACAAAGAGTCTATTTTCGGAGCCTCGATTCAACAGACAACAGGAAGGTCTGTTACCCGATTAAAACATCCAACGACTTTTGTCCTGTCTAAGGGATCCAAACGAACCAAGACGGTGAACGAGTCTGAGGCTAGCTCTACCAGCCTTAAGAGCTCATCGAAGAAGGATTCTAGAATAGTTGATTCCAGAGTCAGGCAAGGTCCAGTCGAACTTGCCACAATTCCCATGTCTTCTCTATCTCCGGCTGCCAATCAGTTGCAGAGATCATCAAGGTCATATGTTTCTAAAGGTGAAAAATCAAAGGTGCCCCGTGCATCTAAATCGATGAAAGCGTCATCGAAGGTAACCTCTTCCCAATCCTTGGCCGATGTGCCCAAATTTAATGTTCTTGAGGTGTAACAAGAAAAATATGTTTTTATTCCTGAAAAGGAATCTGCTGTCGGGCCAACTGTTGAGCCAGTTGGTCCAACTACTGAAATTTTGAACAGGGTTGCATCTCATGTTCATAAACCTGATCTTGTAGCCGCGGGTGCTACGGAACGTACTGAACTAGAGCAAGGCGCTTCTCTTACCTCTGTTGTTAGTAGTGAAACTGAAAAGGTTAAGTATAAGCTATTGGAACTTCCTCACGTTCCAAACCTTGTTCCAACGGAGTCTTTGGTGGGTGGAAAGATTGTTCCAGTAGAACCTGCACCAGGACTTTTTGTAAAATCGTTAACTGCTTATGAAATCATGCGTTCTGCAAGACAATCCACTGGAATTGTCTTTGGAGAACCACGACCCTTTCCAAAGCCCAAAGAAGTGATTGGAAAAGGAAAGGATATTGTTTCAAACGTTGATGAAGAAGTCTCGGAGGCAACGTGTATTGTTGACCTCATGATGAATCAGGCCAGAGTTGCTGCTGCTGAGAAGATAGAGATCTTCGATATCTGGGTACTGAACAGAATGTCCATGAAGTACACCAGAGTCATCAAAGGTAAAGGGATAATCAGTCAGGGAGCTAGTCAAAAATGAGAAAAAAGTCTTGAAGTGGGCTAAGACTTGAGAAATATATGAAACCCTTAAGAGAAAAGATCTGGTGGAAGCGAACTTGAGAGGAAGAGCTCTCTTTCCAATTCTCGAGGCCAGAAAAGCCAACTTCAATCCAATTGAGAAAGGTACTGAAGCAGAAGAAAAGGCTTTGAAGAGGTTGGAAGAGATTATGGAGAACTATAGCTCAGTAGTTACTCGGTACGTTGATGGAGCAAGTTGTTCAGGAGCTAGCCCATTCAGTAGTTCCTCAGATGAAGATGATCAAATGGACTTATCTGATGATGTTACAGATAAATATGAGCAAGTTGCTGCTCATCTGATCGAACTTGGAAGTCTTTATGCAGAAGAGAATCGTGTAAAAGGTCAACCTTCTATTGAGAAAGCCGAAGAACCTATTCAGTTGAACCCCTCTAGAGAAGAAGAAGTGATTCAATAGCCTGCTCAAGCTCTTGAAAATTATGCTGATCAAGAGCCCGTTCAAGTTCTTATATCGAGAGAAAGAGATGTTGTTGAAGATCATGTTCAAGCTCTTGTGACTCAAGAAGAAGAAGTGGTAATATCCCCTGCTGTTAGAACAAAGGGATCTCAAGAAAAAGAGGCTGAAGTCAATCATCTTGAGATTGTCAGATCAGAGGGGTAACCCTCAAAAGAAAAAGAAGCTGAGAGTAGTTCCTCATCTAAGGGGGAACAAGATCAGAATGCTCAAACTTTTAACCCTCTATTATTTCCCAATATCAATTATGTAAATGTTTTTGAGAACATTCTTAATCCTCTTTCACAATTCAGGTAACTTGCTCGAAAGGATTAAGTGGGAAGAGAAGGAGTTGGAAGAAGAAGATCAAAATAAATCTGATGATGGATCAGAGGAGGATGAACTTGAGCAATCCATACAAGTTCATACCAACTTCAGTCCAATTCAGACCATGGTAGCTGACGGAACAAAACTCATGAAGTCGATGTCAACCCTATTAACAACGCTTCAGAAGAATGTGGCAGTTATGCAATCCAACATGTCGAAAATTATGAAAGCCTAGAAGGAAGATAAGAAGAACTTTGCTGATCTTGTCAAAACCCATAAAGAGTTGGAGCTAACATTGAAGAAAAACACTTACGAGGTTGAAGTCTCCAATATGAATTTTGGAAGGTTTTAAAAGAAACTCTTCAATCGACAATCCGAAATGATGAGCCTTGAAAGACAGATCAATCTTGATAATCAAAGAGAGGTTATGGAAGCAATGGGCTTGATTCAAAATCAGCTGGTTGAAATTCAAGGCAGCATGAGAAGAACAGATGCTGAAAGACTGAAGTATGCTGACTCTATCGCAAGGAAATTTCAAGCTAAATAGAATGCGAAAGCTGATGCTGAGAAAGAATAGAATACCATCACTCAGGGCAATGCTGTTAGAGATAGAAGAGGTGACGGTGTAACAACTGATACCAGATCTAAGCAAATGCCAACAAATGATGAAAACCCAAGGCCAACTAAAAGAGGCAGAGGTCGAAGAGGTGGTGATCGCGGAGGCCGAAGCAGCGGTGATCGTGGAGGCCGAAGTAGTGGTAGTGATCGCGGAGGTCGAAGTACTGGAATAAATCGTGGTGGGCGAACTAGCGGAAGTGGTCGTGGTGGATGTGGACTTCCTCCGTTCCAGAACCTGCTGACTGGAGAATGGATGAGTTGTGAAGGATTCACCTATCTAATTGATCCTCGAGTGAAAAGGGAAGGCCAATAACCTTTCTTCCTTAAACTATTTTTATGTCAGTTTTATGTTTTTGGCTTTTTAAAACATGGTTTCTAAATATTGGTGGTTTTGAAAAGTTTTTATGTAAGATGGATGAACAAGTTTTACTTATTATCTATATGATGAATTCGTAATTTGTTATCTATGCAAAGGTTTTAACATCATCATCAAAAAGGGGAAATTGTTGGGTCAAATTATTTTGACCAAGTGTCAAAGTAGTTTGACTATTTGAATTTTGCTGATGAATGTATATCAAACTCTATCTATGCGTCTAATTGCTTTTGGTGCAGATGTATCAAAAACATGTTTCATTAAACTTGGTCTTAATTAGGTTCATTTGACCAATTTGGCATTAGATGCACGGAGTTAGACGTGTAGTCTAACACACGGAGTTAGACATGCAGTCTAACTAGTTGAGTTAGACGTGTAATCTAACACATAGAGTTAGACGTGCAGTCTAACTAATTGAGTTAGACGTGCAGTTGCTTGAAGCTAGCACCCTGTCACGTCCCATTTTTATGGGGTGCAAACATCGAGCCACGAGGTGTACTTCCATGATATTCCAGAATGCAAGTCTATGTAATCTGTGCTCAAGGGACTTGTGCACAGATACGAGGGACCGTGTGGGGAATGTTTCAAGGAAGAGGTTGAAGAGTATCATGCCAAGGTCGAACCGAGGACGGCCACGACTAAGGTGGGGGAGTATGTCACGGCCCATTAGAGTCATGACCCAATTCCGGGGGGATGTCGAGGCTCATTAAAGTCTTGGCATGATAGTGCTAATCTTCTTAGCCAAGGAGAGGCCCAGTTACCTACGTGGGCCCAGCGAATCTTCTAATCAAGGAAGAGATTGGAAGATAATCTAATTAAAGAAGGGATTGAAAGATATATTCTAATCAAGGAAAGGATTATAATATATATTCTAATTAAGGAAGAGATTACAAGGGATATTCTAAATTAGGTAGGGATATTCTTGCTATGGAAGGAATATCCTAAATTAGTGTAATTAAATTGTAATTAGATGTAATTCCTAATTTAATACGTGTAAGTCCTATAAATACCCTGAAGGTATTCCATTGTAATTATCAAGCATTCTTTCAATATATTCTTATTCTCAAGAGTTTTCTCTCTCTAAGTTCTTTCTTGCGTTTGAGTTCTTCTTGCATTGTGTTTAAAAAGGCTTTCTAAGTTAGAATCAGGGTCGATTTAGCTTAGTGCCGCACGGGTCGAATTTTAGCCCGTGACAAGTGGTATCAGAGCAAGGTTGTATTTCCGCATTCAAGCTGCAAGAAATGGATTCACGAACTACCGTCACTAAGGTTCCGACCGACCAACATAAGGACAAGGGATCCAAGAGGGATAAGTCCGTCGAGAGAGGTGCTGCCATAGAAGCGCGAGTGACCCGGCTTGAAGAAGGCATGAGCGATCACCAAGAAGCTCTCGAAGTGTTTAGCGCGGTGGCCGAGAAGGTGACGATGTTGGACGAGTGTGCTGAAAAGTTGGAGAATGAGTTAATGGGGATCATTAACGGTTCGAATCGTAGCATTCGTGACGAAGTGCTAGGATTGGTTCGAGGGGAGGTTAATGACATCTGCCAGAAGGTGCTTGATCCAATCCGGGGAGAAGTCCATGCAATGGTTGAGACTCTCAAGAGGGAGATCTTGGAGAGGTTAGAATCGATGGAAAGACGGATTGCGAGGAATGGAGGGGAACATAGAGGTGCGGCACCTCAACGGATGGATGTTCCTAAGCCAACTTCATTCAAAGGATCGAGGAGTGCAAGGGAAGTGGAGGACTTCCTTTGGAACATGGAGAGATACTTTCGAGCATCAAGCATACTTGATGATCGTGACATGTTGGAGACAACACCTTTCTTCCTACAAGAGATGGCATTGTTGTGGTGGAGGAGGCGAGAAGGAGATATTGAACGAGGGACCTTGAGGATGGAAACATGGGAAGACTTCAAGACCGAGTTCAAACGCCAATTCTTCCCAGAGAATGCCGAGTACGAAGCTAGGAAAAGGTTGAGTCAACTTGTGCACAAAGGGACCATCAAGGAGTATGTGAAGGAATTCCAGGAGTTGATGCTCGAGTTACCTAGTCTAACGGAACAGGAGGCACTATTCGCGTTTGTTAACGGCCTAAAGACTTGAGCACAGTTGGAGCTGCAAAGGGCCAAGGTGCGGGACGTTTCCGAGGCAATAGCGGTTGCAGAAAGACTGATAGAGCTCAAAGTGTCTGTGGACAGGCCAAAGTTCATCAGGTATGATGAGGAAGAAGGTGGGGGAGACCGCCCACAGGACCAGGAGAAAGGTGGGGGAGACCGCCCATCTAAGAAGGGGCATGCACATAAAAACTCAGGGAGGCAAGCCGATGACTCGGGTAAGCCAATAACCTGTTATATTTGTGGTGCTCATAATCACATAAAGTTTATGTGCCCATTTAAGGGGGAAAAGGTTGCAGCAGTTAAAGGAACTGAGTCCTCTGATGAGGAAGAAGAGACTCAAATAGGATCCTTAAGACTGCTCAATGCTGTGAAGACTAGTGTTGCGAAGCCGGACAAGGGAACAAGGAGGGGCTCTTTGTTTGTGGAAGCTTGGATCGGGGAAAAACGCATCAAGGCACTAGTAGACACAGGGGCTACGCACAACTTCATGCGAGAAGGAGTAGCCAATGCGTTGGGTCTACGGATCAGCCCAACAAGAGGGACGGTGAAGTCCTTCGATGTAGCCAAGCCGGTAAATGGGGAGGCTAGGAGAGTGCACACCAGGATCGGAGGCTGGAATGGGACAGTCTCATTTACCTTGGTCCCAATGGAAGACTACGACGTAGTGTTGGGACTAGAATGGTGCGATCAGGTACACGCTTGCATAATGCCTTATTCCGATTCTTTAATCATTTTGGATCACGGGAAGACTAGCGTGATTCCAACAAGGAGAGAATCAGAGGGAATAAGCAGGTTCTCAGCGATGCGATTCGTTCGAGGTCGCAAACGTGGTAAAGAGACATTTGCCACTTTTGCCAAGATGGATGATGGGGACGGGTCCAAGGGAAAAGAGGAAGTACCCGAGGAAGTCCAGATAGAGTGTGTCGAAGCCTTCGAGGGGCTCAAGGCCAAAGACAACACACAACCATTAAATCCACAAGGTTTGGCCACAGGCAACGTGGGCCAAAGTCAGTCTGCCTTCACTCGCACCAAGTCCGTGGGAAAAGAAGCAGATCGTGCTCAGGCATATTCAGAGGGAGACACCAAGAATATGAAGAGAAGGGCAAATCTAAGAGGGTGTGCAGTTAAGGAAAGAGACGATGGACATAGGGAAGTTTCCCCCGCAACTGTTGAAGTCTATGCGGTATGTGCTCAAGGGGCTTGTGCGCAGATTCAAGGGACCGTGTTCAATCGAGAGATGTGTGGGAAACGTCTTATATCGGTTAAGGCTGGCGACCATAAGTGCACCCAATGCCGTGACGTGCAAAGGGGGAGGAAGAGCGCTCAGGAGATGCCAGAAAGAAGATCACCATGCACCGGTCTAGGGTCGTGCCGAGGACGGCCACGACTTAGGCGGGGGAGTATGTCACGTCCCATTTTTATGGTGTGCAAACATCGAGCCACGAGGTGTACTTCCATGATATTCCAGAATGCAAGTCTATGTAATCTGTGCTCAAGGGACTTGTGCACAGATACGAGGGACCGTGTGAGGAATGTTTCAAGGAAGAGGTTGAAGAGTATCATGCCAAGGTCAAACCGAGGACGGCCACGACTAAGGTGGGGGAGTATGTCACGGCCCATTAGAGTCACGACCCAATCCCGGGGGATGTCGAGGCTCATTAAAGTCTTGGCCTGATAGTGCTAATCTTCTTAGCCAAGGAGAGGCCCAGTTACCTACGTGGGCCCAGCGAATCTTCTAATCAAGGAAGAGATTGGAAGACAATCTAATTAAAGAAGGGATTGGAAGATATATTCTAATCAAGGAAAGGATTATAATATATATTCTAATTAAGGAAGAGATTACAAGGGATATTCTAAATTAGGTAGGGATATTCTTGCTATGGAAGGAATATCCTAAATTAGTGTAATTAAATTGTAATTAGACGTAATTCCTAATTTAATACATGTAAGTCCTATAAATACCCTGAAGGTATTCCATTGTAATTATCAAGCATTCTTTCAATATATTCTTATTCTCAAGAGTTTTCTCTCTCTAAGTTCTTTCTTGCGTTTGAGTTCTTCTTGCATTGTGTTTAAAAAGGCTTTCTAAGCTAGAATCAGGGTCGATTTAGCTTAGTGCCGCACGGGTCGAATTTTAGCCCGTGACAACCCGCCTACCCACATTCTCTAACTGACGCTACTCCTACTCCACTTTCCTGTGAAGATCAGTACGACAGCAGCTGTAACCAATTGATTAATGTCACGTAAGCAAAAATTCTTCCCACTACTTGTTTTTGCAGGAATATCCTTGAAGAATATTTGGCGCACTACCAGATTGGTACGATCACGATCTTTGTACTCAAAGTCTGCTGTGTACTATGGAAGCTCGCCACGTATCATTATGAAGATTCGACCATTGGTACCTGATCCTATTTAAAGATCCTCAAGGACAACGGAAGAATCATCGATCTATCGATACTCAGATTATTCTATCTTAACTTCCAGCTGTTTTCTTGCTTTTACTGTGTGTTAATCAAAAGAGAGTTAGAATCAAATCATTGTATTAGCTGAGTGATATTCTTCATATTGTAAGTTGATTAGAGTGTGTTCTGTTCAACAATGAGCTAGTCGTGCGATTGTATTTGATTTGTTGAAAGCTTAGTGAATCCTTCCGGTGGTTGGAAGAAGGGGTGACGTAGGAGAGTTAACTCCGAACATCCATAAACAAACTGCTGTGTTGTTTCTTTCTGTCATCTTTTCATGCTTGATTCTTAGTTTTAAACTCAAGCAAAAATTTCCGCACTTGAATCGTTCAAGAGTTTGCAAGAGGTTGCGCATAATAGAAAGTGATTTAAATCCCTACCAGGATATCTATTAAATCGTTTTCCAAAATCGTTATCAATCGCCAGACCCCCGTCTCTATTGATTACGCCGATCCTATCAAAATAAAATTGACTAAAATAAACTAAGGAAATAAGTTTATTTAATCCTAGAATTATTTTGTTGATTTATGTTAAACTTAGTTATGATCAAGCTAAGTTGTATAATTGTTTTGTGTAGGAGAAAATCTAAAATACTTTGCTACTTCAGACGCAGTCTGAAGCAGGTAGTCTTACACGTCTTACGTAGTTAGACGAGGACGTCTAACTCCTTTAGACACTGTCTAAAGGGATACGTAGTTAGACGAGAACGCCTAACTCCTTTAGATGCGGACTAAAGGGATACGAAGTTAGACGAGGACGTCTAACTCCTTTAGACACTGTCTAAAGGGAAACGTAGTTAGACGAAGTAATCTAACTCCTTTAGACGCTGTCTAAAGGGAAACGTAGTTAGACGAGGATGTCTAACTCCTTTAGACACTATATAAAGGGATACATAGTTAGACAAGGACGTCTAACTTCTTTAGACGCTGTCTAAAGGGATACGTAGTTAGACAAGGACGTCTAACTCTTTTAGACGCTGTCTAAAGTGATACGTAGTTTGACGAGGACGTCTAACTCCTTAAGATGTTTTCTAAAGGGAAACGTAGTTAGACGTGGATGTCTAACTCATTTAGACGCTGTCTAAAGGGATACATAGTTAGACCAGGACGCTAACTCCTTTAGACGCTGTCTAAAGGGAAACGTAGTTAGACGTGGACGTCTAACTCCTTTAGACACTATCTAAAGGGAAACATAGTTAGACGTAGATTTATAACATCTTTAGACGTTGTCTAAAGGGATACGTAGTTAGACGAGGACGTCTAACTCTTTTAGACACTGTCTAAACAGAAACGTAGTTAAATGAGAATGTCTAAATCCTTTAGATGTGGTCTAAAGGGAAGTATAGTTAGACGAGGCCGTCTAACTCTTTTAGACGCTGTCTAAAAGGAAACGTAGTTAGATGAGGATGTCTATCTCCTTTAGATGTGGTCTAAAGGGAAGTGTAGTTAGACGAGGTCGTCTAACTCCTTTAGACATGATCTAAAGGGAAACATAGTTAGACGAGGAAGTCTAACTCCTTTAGACGCGGTCTAAAGAAGAACATTTGTTGCATCGCTTTAGTAGCTGTATGAAGGAAGCACCCGTTTAACCACAATCTATTAGCTGTCTGCTTCCCTTCTTTCAACAGTCTGACAAGCCATCTAATTCCATCAAATGAATGTTTTCCACGTACGTGGATATCTCCCACTCACCTTTTCAATACAAGACAAGATTAGAGGATATCTGGCACACTATCTGTTCTGTACGGCCACAATCCAAATTCTCAAAGACTTATGTATTCTTGTACTATAGGAGGCCGTCCAACGGATTCATGCCACGTGTCCTCAAAGAATATTGACCATTGGTGTATTTCAACTATATATAGAAGACCAAGGACAACAGTCGAACCACCAGTCTGAAAAACTTACAAGTCTGAAATACTCTTCTAAATCCCTTACTGTCTAAGCTGTGATCACACAGTAATTGCATAATGTCTTTTTTGTGAGAAACTTCAGTGCTGTAAGTTGAATAGAGGCTGTTCTGTTCTACAGAGAATTAGCTAGATCAGTGAGATGTATTTGATTCAAAGTCTTTAGTGGATATCCTTCCGGTTGTGGAAGAAGGGGTGACGTAGGAGTTTTATCTCCGAACATTCATAAAACTCCTTATGTTCTTTTCTTTCTACCATTTACATTCAGTTATTTAAAGCTTCAAATCCAACGAATAGTTCCACACTTGAATCTGCTTTAAGAGTTTGGAGGATTTGTGAAAATAGAAACAAATACTAATTCTTCACAAGATCACTATCGAAGAGTTTATTACAAGTTGTTGGCAATAGCAAGACCCTAGTCTCTATTGGTAATATCGATCCCATCAAGATGCCTTTAAGAATCATAACAATCATCTACTATTCCTATCAATAAATAGGGCTTTAGAGAAGTCTTGTACAAAATGACCTTCACAGTTGATTGAAGCAACATAGTTCAACTGGAATGGCTTACGAGAGGTGCCTTTCTGATTGACAGCTTATCTTTTCTAGTTTTTACAAAGTCTTATCTAGGTGAAACATCGACCGTGTTGTTTTGAAGGGAACTTTGGCTTTGATGTGACGAAATGTCCTTCACAACTGGATAAAAACCGAATCTTATGATATTTTATCCCTTTAAGAAGGATTTCAACATAATCTGTTTCCTTTTGGTCTTACGAAGTGACCTTCACAACTGGATGAAATATCGAACAGCCGGACCGTTATTTCTAGGGAATGAACTATTCCCGATTCTGTTTTAAATAAAGTTTGAAACAAAAGAAAACTTTGACCCTATCTAGGAATCATGGAAACATTGATTCAAAATGTATTTGGGGCTAAGATACGATGATTTCTACAATTAGTAGAGATTATCTCACATAAAAATCCCGAGTTCATTTTTCTCTTATGTTAAGATATAGACAATAAATCCAATCTCGTGTAGATGATTATCTAAACTCTTAACTCTCTTGGAAGGTGACCGAGATATAAGAGTGTCATTCAGTTATATTTTTGGTTGTTTTTGTAATGGGCCACAATCCTTCAAAAGTTTGTTTATTCCGGGAATAGTCATAGAGAGAGCTTCAACTTTCTAGCTTCGAGAATATTCTCTTCATTTTTTTTCCTACTTCTAGGGTATATATGGAGGAATCAATTTTTCTCTTGTGATAGTCATCGGGACAGCTTCCCGAGTGAGCATAAATGGTAATTTCAACACCTCAACCTACATGGGAGTGTTATATACATATTTTTGGTTCCTAGGGTATATCGGGCAGAATCAATATGTTTTTCTCTTATGATAGTCATCGGGACTACCGTCCGAGTGAGCACAAACGGTGATTTCACCTCAACCTACACAAGAAATTTATACATTTTATTTTTTTGAATCCTTGAGTATAACTCTCTCCGTTCTTTTGTATAAATGGGAATGAGACCTCCTTTCTCAGATTGCGACTTTGTCTTGGGGTGTTATTCCAGTTCTTTTTTCAAAAGTTTTCCATTAGAGGGTTAATTTTCTGGATAATCGTGTAGCATGAAAAAATGAGATTATTAAGGATATTCACCAATTAAAGTTTTACGGAAACTCAGGGTCATATTTGGGAGATTAATCATTACAAGATTAACACAACAACTCGTTAGTTTTTTCCCTACTTATTTCCTAAAATCATTGTCACCGGTTGGTGGAAAGAACCAAGGTTCCTATTGTCTTTTAGACTTTGATTCAGATAGAACTAGGAATAGTCATTATGTTGAGTCTAGTAAAATTGATTAAATTAAACTAAGGAAATAGGTTTATTTAATGCTGACATTATTTTGATAATGTGCAGATTAATCAATGTAAAACTTAGTTATACACAGGCAAAGCTGGAGAGATTAATTTAATCTTGCAAAAAAATAAAACTAAGTTGGCTCATTTGCTTTTGTTCAGGTACAGATCTAAAGAAGGCTGTCTATTTAGACGTCGTCTAACTCCCTTAGACGTGGTCTAAGGAGTGCGCGTTGTTAGATGTCGTCTTACCTTCTTAGACACGGTCTAAAAAAGAAGCGCAGTTAGACACCATCTAAGATTCTTAGACGCGGTCTAATGAAGAAGCGTAGTTAGACGCCATCTAAGATTCTTAGACGCGGTCTAAAGAAGAAGCATAATTAGACATTGTCTAAGCTCTTTAGACCCGGTCTAATGAAGAAGCGTAGTTAGACGTCGTCTGACTCCTTCTTAGAAGCAGTTAGAAAAAGAACATCTGATACTTTACTTTAGCAACCGTCTAAAGGAAACATCCGTCTAACTACGTACTAAGCTCATCTGATGTTACCGTGTTTAACAATATGACAATCCAACTGATCCCAACAAATGAAATACTGCCACGTACGCATTTATCATTCAAATTTCTCACATTATATCTTTCCAGTATAAGACAATATCAAAGGATATTTGGCTCACTACCTGTCTAGTACAACCACGATCCCAATGCTCTGAGTGTGTTGTACTCTCCTACTATTGGTGGCCGTTCAATGAACACACGCCACGTGTCCTAGTAGAAGATTCGATCGTTGATGTACTTCAAGTATAAATAGAAGCCCAAGGACAACAGACGAAACCTAGAGTGACTTTTACTTGCTCATACATTTGCTCTTGCAATCCAATTATACAATCTCTCATTGTCTGTCTGTGTGATTATACTATAAATCGTATAATGTTATTTTTGTGTAAAATTTCAGTATTGTAAGTTGAATAGAGGTTACTTTGTACAACATAGAGTTAGCTAGAATTCAAAAGTAGGCGGTTGTTAAGTTCTGCATTTTCTGACTGGGTTTGTGTAGTGTGTTCTATACAAATCAAAGCTTTCTAGTGAATATCTCCAAACATCATGTTGGGTCAAATTATTTTGACTAAGTGTCAAAGTACTTTGACTATTGGAATTTTGATGATAAGTGTGTATAAAACTTAATTTAAGCCGTCTAATCGTTTTTGGTGCAGGTGTATCGAAAACAGGTTATATTAGACTAAGTCTTAATGAGGTTCATTAGACTAATTGGCCATTAGATGCTTTGAGTTAGACGTACAGTCTAACAGATACGTAGTTAGACGTGTAGTCTAACAGATATGTAGTTAGACGTGCAGTCTAACAGATACGTAGTTAGACGGTAGTCTAACAGATGTGTAGTTAGACGTGTAGTCCATCAGACGTAGTTAGACGTACAGTCTAAAAGATACGTAGTTTGACGTGCAGTCTAACGGATACGTAGTTAGACGTGCAATCTAACGGATACGTAGTTAGAGGTGTAGTCTAATAGAGGTAGTTAGACGTGTAGTCTAACGGATACGTAGTTAGACGTGCAGTCTTACAGATACGTAGTTAGACGTGTAGTCTAACAGATATGTAATTAGATGTATAGTCTAACAAATACGTAGTTAGACGTGCAGTTTAACAGATACGTAGTTAGACGTGCAGTCTGAAAGATACGTAGTTAGACGTGTAGTCTAACGGATACGTAGTTAGACGTGTAGTCTAAGTCCTTCAGATTAGTCTGAAGGGATGCGTAGTTAGACGTGCCGTCTAACAGATGAGAGTTAGCCTTGTCTAACTCATTCAGATTAGTCTGAAGGGAACGGTAATTAGACGTGTCGTCTAATTCCATTAAACCAGGTGGTCTAATATATCCTGCTATTATACGTGGGCATCTAATTTCATTAGACGAGGTCGTCTAATTGAAATACGTCTAATGCCATGCTTAAAGCAGTTGCTTGAAGCTAGCTTATGCCTACACACGATCAACTAGCTGTACGCTACTCCTGCTCCAATTTCTAGTGAAGATCAATACGACAGCCAGTTGCAACCAATTGATTAATGCTACGTAAGAAAATATTCTTCCCACTACATGTTTTTTCAGGAATATCCTAGAAGAATATTTGGCGCACTACCAGATTTGTACGGCCACGATCCTGGTGCTTAGAGTCTTCTGTGTACTATGGAGGCGTTCCAATGGAAGTTTGCCACGTGTAATTATAGAAGATTCGACCATTGGTACCTGCTCTCTATTTAAAGATCCTCAAGGACAATAGAAGAACTGCCAGAACTTTGAGTGAACAAATCGATCTATCGATACACAATTTAATCAATCTACTGTATTTTACGATCTTAAGAGCTTCTTTCTTTCTTTACTGTGTGTTTATCAAGAGAGTGAGAATCAAAGAATTGTTTTAGCTAAGTGATATACTTCATCATATTGTAAGTTGAATAGAGTCTGTTCTGTTCAACAGTGAGCTAATTGTGCGACTGTATTTGATTCCACGAAACTTATAGTGAATCCTTCCAGTGGTTGGAAAAAGGGGTGACGTAGGAGAGTTTGCTCCGAACATCCATAAAAAACTGCTGTGTCTTTTTCATTTTTTCATATTCTCATTCTTAGTTCTTAGCTTCAAACCTGAGCAAACGTTTCCGTACATGAATCGTTCAAAAGTTTTCAAGGGTTTGTGCAGATTAGAAAGTGATTTAAATCCTTAACATGATTTCTATCAAATCGTTTTTCTTAAGCCGTCATCAATAGCCAAACCCCGTCTATATTGGTGTTGTCGATCCTATCAATTGGTATGAGAGCCCTGTTTCTATTCTCAAGCCTTCACTAAGAATGTCGACCATAACCAAAGATGACAATGCTACCGCAATCCCCACTTTCTCTAGAGAAAACTATATCGTGTGGATGAAGAGATTTCGTGCTCATCTCTCTTCTCTCCATGACAACATGTGGAGTGTCATCACAGATGGTCCTATCAAGATCGATTAGGAGCAATCCGAATGGACTAGTGAAGACAAGAGGAAGAATAACCTCAACAACATGGCGTTAGATATTCTGTACAGATCTCTTGATGACATCATGTTTAACTATATCATCGAGTGTGATACTGCTAAGGAGATCTAGGACAGACTCACTCAACTGTGTGAGGGTAATGAGCAAACCAAGAAGAACAAGATTATGGTTGCTACTCAACAGTTCAATAGCTTCAAGATGCGTCCCGAAGAAACGATGAACGAGTTCGACACAAGGTTTAGCCATATTGTCTCCATTCTATCTATCCTTGGCAAGACCTATAGCAATAGGGAGCTTGCTATTAAGGTCATGCGCGCTCTTTCGAGAGAATGGGATATAAAGACGATGGATATGAGGGATTCCAAAGACCTCAACAAGATCTCTCTCTTCGATTTGTTCGCTGATCTCAAGGCCTACAAGTTCGAGTTGAACTCTAGGATTGAAGAAGATCAATCCACATCCATTATTATTGCCAAAGCGTTGGTGTCTTCTAAAGAGCCATCTGCTGCCCCTAATGTGAAGATAGCTGCCCAGCAGCTCAGCAGCGATGCTATGTCTCTCTTCGTGAAGAAGTTTGGCGACTTCACGAAGAAGAGCAACTCTAACTCAAGCTCTTCAAATTCTAATGATAATAAGAAATCAAAAGCTAATGTTAAATGTTAGAACTGTGGTATTTTAGGTCATTACCAATCGGAATGCCGAAAGCTGAAGCGAGAAGAGAAGAAAAATTACAACGAAAAGGAGTTGAAGGCTCTTATGGCAGATGACAGGAAGAACAAACTAAACCATCGTGACTCTTACTTCTTATATAGCAACAATGATGAAGACGAGGTGGCTTGCTTCATGGCAAGAGAAGAAGAAGAAACTCAGGAAACTGAGGTATTTGACTTCTCGTCTGAAAAGTTTTCAAGGGAACAAGTGGTAGCTGTACTAGATGACATGGTCATAGAGTACAGAAAGCTAGCAGAATCCCTATATGAAACAAAATCATTACCCAAAGATCCTTAACCAATTTTATTTCAAACTCAAGAATCAAATGTTTTTGAAAAGAAAGTAGTAGAGATCTCATCTGAGAATGAGATGCTCAAGGAACATATTCAAAATCTTTCTGCTGAAAATAAAAGACTAAACTATGCTGTTAGTGCTTGGACAAGGTCTGGAGAAGCTGTTAAATATTAGATTAGTCTGCTGAAACCTGCTGGATCTAGATCCGGTTTAGGATTTGATGGCAATGACCTAAACCGGTCCTGCAAAAAGTCAAACTCAGCTACCAACAAGCTTAAACCAATAAGCTTTGTTAAAAGAAGTTGAACTGATATTGAATCTGATCCCATTCATGAAGAAGTAGCTTTGAAGAATGAAATAAATTATGTTTCGTCGACTGTTCACTGGATGAAAAATAAGTTATAAGCATCCAACAAGTTTGGCAATCTAAAACCTAACTCAAAGTCAAGGAGTTTTAAAAGAAAATCATCTTCCAAAGCTAAGGGATTAGTGTCTAGCAGGAAGGCGTCTGCTATGTCGAAATCATACGCATTAATCACAACACAAAATGAGAAATCTATTATAATATCTCAAATATGGATTTCTAAGGGACTAATTAATCGAGGACCCAATTGAATGTGGGTACCAAAGTTTGTAAATAGTTTCTTGTATAGGTGATGCAGGAGAGCTGCAGGAAGGAAGCATGGAGAATACTCTTCTAAGTATACATTTTAGAAGATCAACAATGGCTTTTGCAATTCCAGAGGACTAAGTGTTTTTATGTGTTAAAAATTATTTTCGGTCCTAAGGACCTCAAAACATTTGTTTATTCATTTTGTACTTGCACAAAATGAGAAGGGAAATATTATTTTGAAAATAAGGATACACTCAGACAAAAGACCTTAATCGGTCTATTAGACGAGGTCGTCTAAAGGGAAAAAGCGTATACTTAGACGTATTTTTGCTCACACTCTATGCATCTAAGTCTGTGTGTCTTGGTTAAATACCTACGCGGTTAGACGTATACGACTAATAGACGTTAGACGTTTTTACGTCAAGAGCAAGTGGATGCTCACGTCTAACCAAACACACGTCTAATACGTGGTGTTCATGCGTAATTAGACGTCGACGTCTAATAAACGTTAGACGTTTTTAAGACACGGGATTAGACGCTTGCGTCTAATAGACCCATGCGTCTGATAGACGTTTAGACTTCATAGATGGGTACAAGTAAGAAAAACGTCTAACTACGTGTGTACTAGACCGATCAAGGACAATTGTCCCCGTGAGGCGATATCTAATTTTCCCGCTCAAACTGAAACATAGTCATCTCCGAATAACATGAAGAAACATGTCTTTCAAGTTAAGAGACAATGACTAATATACCCTCAAAATAATAATAATTACTTGGAAAGGATGTCTAATATTAATTGATGGGCCATACCCCTAGGAAATATGACAGTTATATTATACGACTCTTGGGAGTCTATATAAGGACTCTTTGCATGAGATTGAAAGCTTTTTCTCACTCAAGTTTTCTAAGAACCCTAGATTTCTTCGATTTTCTCTCTCAGAAACCCTTGATTATCTTATGTCTGTTCGCATTCTGTTGAAAATGGGAAACAAGAGAATCACGCTTGGTCATTGTACTCTGCAGGTTGATTTTCCTTGCGTCTACACGTTCGATCAACAAGATGTGGTCGAAATATTCAGAAACCTTGAATATTCCGGTCTCGGAAAGTACCTTGGCGGGCCATTCATCTTCCATGAAAATGAAGTTAGAGAGTTTTTCAAATCGGCGACGATGGTTGGCGACTCCATTGTGGCTACTGTGAACAACACCGATATCTCCTTCAACGAAGCTCTTTATGCGGAGTTCTTCGAATTTCCGTCGGAGGGGCACACATTCAACCTAAATCTTCCACCGCAAGTCACGGCAAAGATGAAGACGGTTTTCTCCGCACTTGAATCCGTTTCAAGAGTTTGTGAAGATTTGTGAATAATATAAATAGATTTTAACTTCTAACAGAGTTAAAATTGAATCGAAGTTTGTAAGCTACTCTCAATAGTCAAACCCCCGTCTTTATTGTCAACACCAATCATAACACATTCTATTAGAAAAATTAAGGAAATTAATTTTTAAACCGACCATACATTACAAGTTTTGAATATTTATTCTAAATAATGAAAAAGGGAGAAATTGTTAGAAAAATTAAGTATATTAATTTTAACCGGCCAAAGAACTTAATCAGTCTCAATCTTCCTGTGCAGGTACAATTCAAGCCGCATCAGACCGGTTAAAGCTCTTATTTCAAAATCCGGTCAGGATCAAGAAAAGCCGGCTGAGCCCTTCTAACCGGATCAGCTGAAAGCGTCATTATCCGACTGGCTCAAAACATTGCGGATCATAAAGCTAAAACGGAAAACTATGTCAAATGATGAAACTGAAGATGACGTAATATGATATCTCTTGAAAACATGCAAGAAGAATCATCCGGATTAGAAGCATGCAATGAAAACAATGATGACTACTTATCTAAGTTTGCAAGCAACATCCAAAACAGGCGGCCGACCTAATGCATGTCTGTCAAATGTCTAAAATGGAAAGGCATGCACGCAATCTCTCTAAACCGGTACGGCTTCCAGAGACCAATCTCATGGAGAGAGAGAAAAGATGACCGTTGTGATCCCTTCACTATAAAAGGAAGACGAAGCGTCTCCAAAAGACACATAGAGAGAAACAGTGAAAAGAAATCTTACGCGCGACTTTGAATAGTGATTGAAAATCCCGAAATTGTCTTGCATTATGTGTATTTACAAACATGTAAAAGTGTATTACAAAATTGTGTGAGTATTGTAAAGTGAACGACGAGCAGTAAATAAGACTCGATCGTATTGTGTTGGTGAATATTCCATAGTGAATATCCTTCTCACTGTTTGAGAAGAAGGGGTGACGTAGGAGAGTTTTCTCCGAACATCCATAAAAATCTGTGTCTTGTGTTCTTTCCTTTAATCTTTCCGGCTTAGTACAATCACTCGAACCGAAATAACTAATAACTTCCTAAACCGAACCGACTTTCTCCTTAAATCGATATTTCCTAAATACCTTACAAACTGAATTGTGTGTGTTGCTTCAAGTTGAAACAAACCACTTCCGCACTTGAACCTGGTTCAAGAGGTTTGTGACATCTTGTGTAGTGTTAAGAAACAGTTCTAGTCTCTAACCGGACTATTACTAGTGTGTGTGTTGTGTTGTTAAGCATTCACCCTTAAAAGCCGGACCCCGGTCCTCCAAGGGCGATCCCGATCCTAACAAGTGGTATCAGAGCGAGGTATCTTAACACTCAAGTAACCAAAAAAGATGGGAAGCATGACCCACAGCGATAGGCCACCGATGCTAAACAGTGAAGCATTCAGCGACTAGAAGGTTCAGATGTATCTACATCTGATAATTTTGGATGATGAGATGAAAACCAACCCAACGAATGGACCGATAAAGATTAAAAAGGAGATTTGAACATGGACGGCTGAAGATAGAAGAAGAAATAACCTGGACAACCATTGCATGAGACACATCTTCAAAGTTATAGACGATAAAACGTTTAACAAAATCAAAGATTGTGAAAATGCAAAGGAAGCCTGGAAAACTATCATTCAAGTTCATGAAGGAAACGAAAGAACTAAGGAAAACAAACTCTTGGTGGCAACTCAAAAGTATGTGAACATCAAGATGAAGCCGAGAGAAAACATGAAGGAATTTAGTGACCGGTTCACCAGTGTAGTCAATGAACTACATACACTTGGAAAGAGATATGAAAACTGGGAGATCATTGTGAAAGTATTGTTTTCATGCATGATTTGATGATTATGCCTATGCAAAATTAAAACAGTCTATCTCTCAAAGGGACGACATGTGTCCATCACTGAAAGAGGAAGACTAACATCCCTTCCATAATTTTAAAACCATTATGAAAATATTTTTGCCATCATTACCATTTCATTGAAAACATACCTTGTATACTTACACAAGTTAACCTCATAATAATTACGAAAAGACATTTCTAAGCATGCTTACCATCGGCCGACTATATAAGTAACTAATCTAATCCAATTTCAAAACACTATTCAACATTATTCATCCCAAGAAAAACTCTCTAAGCAAGAAAAATGCCTTGCCCTCTTTCTAAAAAGGTTCTCCTAGCCGATTTTGAATCGGTTGCCAACTCGAAGGACAATGAAGTCCAATGTATCTTCAGATCTCTTGAGAGCTCCGGTATGAGACGGTTCTTGGAGAACCGATATGCCATTAACTACTCTCTAGTTAATGAATTTTTCAATACAGCAACGGTGATACATCTAAAGGTCATCTTTGCTTAAAACTATGTAAAACCATTCATCTTTAGTTCGACAGATTTCACAAATTTTTGCGAGCTTCCAACCAAAGGTGTTACCGACCTGATCTACTCCCCGATGTTCATTGAAGAGATGACACACCACTTCTCCGGCTCTATGACCCCAGTTAACACCTGGGGACCCAAGAGTCTTCTCGCTAATGAATACCAAGTTCTTAGCGAGATTTTGAGCAAATCAATCATGGCCAGGGACAAGTCCCAAACCTACACCCAACGTATCTTCGAGATGATGATGGCAATCACCGAAGGAACGAGGGTGAATTGGTCGAGGATCATCTTTGATAGAAAAATTAAGTAGATTAATTTTTCTAACTGGCTAGTAAGCAAATCTTTTAAAACCGGCCATATATTACATGTTTTGAATATTTATTCTAAATAATCAAAAAGGGAGAAATTGATAGAAAAATTAAGTAGATTAATTTTAAACCGGCCATATATTACATGTTTTGAATATTTATTCTAAATAATCAAAAAGGGAGAAATTGATAGAAAAAATTAAGTAGATTAATTTTTGGAACCGGCCAGACGAACTAAACAGTTGTCAACCTTCATGTGCAGGTACAGATCAAAACCGTATGAACAGGTTGGCGTTTTAAAACCGGCTGCTACTATACTTCAAAGAAACCAGTTTCAAGTGATCAAGTTAAAGATCAGAGGAACCGGTTTTTACTTTCTCAAGCGACCGGTTAGCCAAAACAGAAACTTTCATTCCAACCGGATCATACTGCACAAGACACAAAAACCGGATGGTTCAGAACAAAAGTCAGAAGATTCAAATTTCTAGAGTGACGTACCATGACGGAAGAAACGTGTCTTGAAAGAATAAAAGAAGATCAGATCCGATCGAAAGCATGCGAGGAAAGCAATGATGCTTTATTGATCTCAAATTGACAACCGGAGGTGCATGCCCAACACGTGTCCAAATCTGAAAACCGGCTACGTCATCTCTTGCTCAGAGCTGCCTGCATGAATGCCAGGTGTTGAGGAAGGTGAAGCGTGCAAGCAACCCTTTCTGCATCAGGCGTGATAACGATCGACCAATCCAGAAGAGAGAGAAGAAAGTAACCGTTGGCTACTTTCAGCTATAAAAGGAAGATCAAACGTCTCCATTAAATGCAGGTTACGAACACAGTTGAAAAGTCACAGATTACGAAAAGCATTAAGTTCTAGAGAGATAAACTGTTTTATTCCAAAACCGGTGTGTCTAAAACCGGAAGCTCTTTGTGTGTTGTTGTGTTGAGTTGTTGTATTACATCAAAGTGTGAGTTTGGTGTAACCGGCGAGTAGCGAAGTTGGGCTCGACCGGCAGTATTGTTGTAACTCTAAAGAGTTAGTGGAGATCCTTCTCATAACCTGAGAAGAAGGGGTGACGTAGGAGGGTTTGCTCCGAACATCCATAAACAAATCTTTGTCTCGTGTTCTTTCCTTGCTTTTATTACTTAGCCTAACCTCAAACTAATCATACTCCTAAAACCGGTCACTCATATCCATAAAACCGACTCCTCCTAAAACATCATCTAAAGTCGCATAAGTTGCTTCAACCTGAAACAGACATTTCCGCCCTTGAACCCGGTTCAAGAGTCTGTGACAGATTGTGTAGTGCTGAGAACGGTTATAGTCTCTAACCGGACTATCACCAAAGTGTTGTGTAAGCGGCCACCCTTCTTGAAACCGGAAACACCCCGGTCCTCCAAGGGCGTCCCCGATCCTAACAAGTGGTATCAGAGCGAGGTTCTTAGCACTCAAGCAACCAAAGAAGATGGGAAGCATGACCCACAGCGACAAGCCGCCAATGCTAAACAGCGAAGCGTTTAGCAGTTGGAAGAAACAGATGTATCTACATCTGATCACGTTAGATGATGAGATGAGCCGAGTCCTGAAGGAGGGACCGATCAAGATCAACAAGGAGGAAAACCAATGGACGAGTGAAGATCGAAGACGGAGTAACCTGGACAACCATTGCATGAGGCATATCTATAAGGCTATAGATAATAACACTTTGAACAAAATATCAGAGTGTGAAAATGCAAAGGAAGCCTGGGAAATAATTATTCAGATCCACGAGGGAAACGAAAGAACTAAGGAGAACAAAATCTTGGTGGCTACGCAGAAGTATGAAAATATAAGGATGAAACCGGGGGAAAACATGAAGGAATTCAGCAACCGGTTCACCAGTGTAGTCAACGAGCTTCAAACACTCGGAAAGAAGTATGACAACCGAGAAGTGATCATCAAAGCCCTAAGATCATTGCCAAGCACGTGGGATATCAAGACCATGGTGATGAGGGAGTCAAGCACCCTTGGGCAGATGAAGTTGCATGATGTGTTCGAGGAATTGAAAGCCTACGAGTTCGAGATCAAGTCTCGGATCGAAGATGAAGCATCCACATCAACCGCAACTAGAGCTTTGGTCACATCGGTGGAACCGGCGGCTCAAGTATCAACCGCACCGGCTCCAGTCAAAAACACCTATCAAATTACCGACGATGTGATGGCAATGCTAGCTCAGAAATTCGGGAAATTCATGAAGAAGAGTCAGCCACCATCTAATAATGATTTTAATTATAACTATGTAGATAAATCAAACAAGAGATGTTATAATTGTGATGGTTTTGGACATTTCAGGTCAGAGTGTAGAAAACCAAGAAGAGACGATAGAAAACCGGAAGGAAACTATCAAGGAAACAATTATCAAGGGAATAACTATCAAGGCAACCGGTATCAGGGAAACAACTATCAAGGGAACAACTATCGGGGAAACAACAACAACCAACGAAATGACTACCGAAGAAACGATGATCAACATGCTGATGAAGGGAAGGGGATTCAGAAGGCGTTCATTGCATCTGACGGTGGAAGCGAGTGGGCATACTCCGATAATGAAGATGGTGAAGAGAAAGTAACCTGTTTCATGGCAAACGACGAAGAGGTATTTGATTTCTCTTCTGATGAGTTTACTAAAGAAGATCTGGTTTCTGCACTCAACCAAATGGTTGCTGAGTTCAGAAACATATCTGCGTACATACCAACTCCTGTAGAACCTAAAACCGAACAAATAAACAAAATGAAACGAAACAATCTAACGGGATGAAACTCACAAAAGATAATCTTCCATTTATAAAATTTGTCAAAAGTTCACAAACCGAAAATGATCTAAAACCGGAAGAAACGCTTAAGTATGTAAGTCCTAACGAATCTGAAAAATGGCTTCATCCTGACAGAAGGAAAGTCAACCGGAAACCAAGTAAAACAAATAAAAACCGACATCAAAGAAGCCCATCACCACATAAGGCATTCTTGAGCAACAGCCAAGAAGTTAAGCCAAATATTATCAAAACAATAACCGGGAAAGTGATCCGACTCATTCAAGTCTGGATCCCAAAGGGACTAATCAACCATGGACCCAACTAAATGTGGGTACCAAAAAGGTGTAAATAATTGTTTGTTGCAGGTTAGGAGGAGCAACCGGCTAAAGAATTCAGAATGGTACTTGGACAGTGGATGCTCAAGGCATATGACCGGAAACAAGGAGCTACTTACAGACATCAAGTACGAAACCGGAGCAGTCATCACATTCGGGGATAACTCAAAAGGTAAAACCGTGGGCAAGGGTAAGATTGTCCATGGTGAATTATCCATAAGTAATGTATTATTGGTAGAAAAACTAAGCTTTAACTTGTTAAGCATAAGCCAAATGTGTGATGTGGGATACAAAGTCGAATTTCATAAAAACTCATGCTTAGTTAAGAACCAAAACAACGATATTCTTCTAACCGGTAACCGGATAGGAAACATTTACAAAATAGACTGGAAAACTGATTTCGAAAAACCTGTGTGTATGATAGCCAGAAATGATCCAAACTGGCTTTGGCATAAACGGTTGAACCACTTGAACTTCAAAACTATTAACTTTATCTGTTCCAAAGAACTAGTTCACGGTTTTCCAAACGTTAAGTTTTCAAAAGATAAAGTATGTGCTGCATGTCAAATGGGGAAACAAGTAAAATCATCTTTCAAAAGTAAAGGAAATTATCAATCTGAAAGATGTTTGGAACTCTTGCATATGGATCTGTTTGGTCCGGTTAAAGTAACTAGTTTAGGAGGCATGCATTATACCATGGTAGTTATTGATGATTACTCCAAATTTACTTGGGTTACTTTTCTAGCTTCTAAGAATCAAGCAACTCCAAACTTGATTAAACTGATTTTCAGAATACAAAATGAAAAATCTATTCGAGTAAATAAAGTCAGAAGTGATAGAGGAACAGAGTTTATAAACAGTAACTTAACTACTTTTCTTGATGATTCCGGTATTAGGCACGAGTTGTCTAGTGCCAGAACTCCTCAACAAAATGGCCTGGCTGAGAGAAGAAACCGAACTCTCAAGGAAGCCGCAAGGTCAATGATAGCCGATTCGGGTATCGCTCAAAAGTTTTGGGCTGAAGCTATCAACACCGCTTGCTATACACAAAATCGATCTTTATTAACTAAACGATTTTCGAAAACTTCTTTTGAAATTTACTTTGATCAAGTTCCAAGTGTACGGTATTTTCGAATTTTTGGTAGTAAATGTTTTGTTCACAATAACGGCAAGAATTACTTGACCGCTTTTGATGCTAAATCCGATGAGGGAATAATGTTGGGATATTCAGCTGTGAGTAAAGCCTACAGAGTATACAATACTAGGACTTTAACAGTTGAAGAAATCGCACACGTTGTTTTCGATGAATCGGTTGAGCGAAACACTGCATTACCCTTCGACCTTCACAACAGAATGGAAAATTTCAATATCTATTCTGATGATGAAGACGAGGTTCCGGTTTTTAGACGCTTTGTCAAGGACCAAGCGGTTGATGCTGAAATTCAGCCTGATCAAGCTGCCTTACCGCAGAAAGTTGACGCTTCGGTTTCTACTGAAGAAATCAGTCGGTCTGAATCTGTTCAACCTACCGATCAGTCTATCCTTGATTAGCCAACCGAAAGCTTGGTAGACACGTCTCGGATTAACCTCAGAAGGACAAAAATCATCCTCTTGAACTAGTAATAGGTAACATATCCTCACCCGTCCGAACTAGGCAACAAAATTTGGATCACTATGGAAACTCTGCTTTCATATCACAAATTGAGCCGAAAAAGGTGGATGAAGCGTTGTCAGATCCAGATTGGATCTTGGCAATGCAAGAGGAATTAAACGAGTTTGAGAGAAATAAAGTCTGGTACCTAGTTCCTAGACCGAAAAACAAACCGGTTATAGGAACACGATGGGTATTCAGAAATAAACTCAATGAAGACGGTTTAGTTACGAGGAACAAAGCCCGGTTAGTGGCTCAAGGCTATAAACAGGAAGAAGGCGTTGATTTTGAAGAATCATTTGCCCCTGTAGCTAGACTTGAGGCCATTAGAATATTTTTAGCATATGCAGCTTTCAAAAACTTCAAAGTTTATCAAATGGATGTTAAGAGTGCTTTTCTAAACGGTAAAGTAAATGAAGAGGTGTATGTTAACCAACCTCCAGGTTTTAAAAGTCCAGAACATGAAAATCACGTTTACCGGCTGAATAAAGCCCTTTACGGTTTGAAACAAGCTCCAAGAGCTTGGTATGATACTTTGACACAATTTCTATTTGATCACAAATTTACAATAGGTTCGGTAGACAAAACACTTTTCAAATTTGAAAGGAAGGAACAAATTTTACTTGTTCAGATTTATGTTGACGATATCATATTCAGATCAACCGATCCAAAATTATCAAAATTATCAACCGATCCAAAATTATGTGATAAATTTTCGAAAATGATGACTGATAGATTTCAAATGAGTATGATGGGAGAATTGAGTTTCTTTCTAGGACTTCAGGTTAAGCAGATTGAAGCCGGAATCTTCATAAGTCAACCGAAGTACACAGCCGAACTACTGAAGAAGTTTGGGATGGATACATGTGCCGAAGCGGCTACGCCAATGAGTCCTTCCGTGAAGCTGGACAAAGATGATGATGGTCAAGTCGTTGACATCACAACATATCGAGGAATGATCGGATCGCTGCTATATCTAACAGCCAGCCGACCTGATATTCTGTTTGCGGTTGGAGTGTGCGGGAGGTTCCAAGCAAATCCAAAGCAGTCTCATTATACGGCGGCCAAAAGAATCCTAAAATATCTAAAGGGAACTCAAGAAGTGAGACTTTGGTATCCAAAAGACTCAAGTTTCAATCTCATAAGCTACCCAGATGCCGATTACGCAGGATGCAAAATCGATCGAAAGAGTACAAGTGGAACCTGTAAATTCCTGGGTGACTGGTTAGTCACTTGGAGCAGCAAGAAACAACGTCCGTTGCAACATCAACCGCAGAGGCGGAGTACATAGCGGCTGGAAGCTGCTGTGCACAACTTCTCTGGATCCAACAGTAACTAAGGGATTTCGGAATAGAAGCCAAGGAGTCTCCAATCTTTTGTGACAACACCAGCGCCATAGCGATTACATACAATCCGGTGTTGCACTCAAGAACGAAGCATATCGATATCCGACACCATTTCATCCGGGAGCATGTTCAGGAGAAACACATCCGGCTGGAATATGTCTCGACCGAGCAACAAGTAGCGGATATATTTACAAAACCGCTACAGGAAGCTAAGTTTTCTCATTTTCGAAATATCTTGGGTCTCACTAATCTTAATCAATTGATATAATCATCATGCATGCATGGAAGAAACCGGGATATGTGTTCAGGGAGAAGCTAAAGCTTCTCAAACCATATTCAAATAGGCCATTAATAAATCAAATATGCTAACCGGGAGGAAGTCTCCGGTTATGCCCGATCATTTCATAATTTCGAATCAAATGCATGTTTACTATACAGTTGATATAACCGGGTTGAAATGGATAAGTCAAATCCAAAGTTGAACAACTGTTGACATTAATCAACTTTTCTTCACAAACGGAAATATCCTACTAAAAACGGTCATGGAAAACCGCTTAGTACAAATGCATTCTGGTCTGATGGAATGAACTTTTCCGGTTAACCTGGGATGACTGACTGAGTTTTCATGCATATTTTGAAAAATGAAGCCTGTAATTAATAAAAACAAGTCTACCACAATCGAGATGACGACATGTGTCCATCATCAAGAGAGGGAGACTCACATCTTGTCAATAGATATTTTTCATCATTGCTATCTTGGTAATAATTAGATTTACCTTGGAAATAACCATTAGTTACTTCAACAAGTTAAAGTCTATTAATTAGCTGATGACATCATCAGGCATGCTTAAACTCATTAAAACCAAGCCGAATTCCCGGGCTATATAAACTAACTACAATCCTTCACAAAACTTCACAAGATCACTATTCACAAATATCATTCTTGAGATAAATCCTCTCTCTCAAAAACATGAACACCAACTCCTTAGCAAAGAAAATCCTATTGGCAGATTTTGATTCAATCTACCAATATGAAGATCATGAAGTCAAGGAAATGTTCTTAGCCATAGAAAGGAGTGGGCTAAGAAGCTTCCTTGAGAACAGATTCATCCTCGACTACCTCGTAGTCGAAGAACTCTTCCAAACCGGAAAGGAAGTGCACCGAGATATCATCGTTGCACAAGTTTACGGTCAAAAGTTTCTATTCAGCGAGACGGATTTCGCTGTATACTGCGGTCTGCCCAATGAAGGGGTAACCGACCTAACCTACTCCCCGGTGACAATGGAAGAAATGTGTCGCTGGTTCTCAGGATCAGATATCCCGGTTAAACCCTGGGGTGCCAAAAGTCAACTTTCTCATAAGTACCAGCTTCTCTGCGAGATTCTGGGAAAATCTGTCTTGTGTAGAGAGAAAAGTTACTATTACACTCAAAGGCTCTTCGAGATGATGATCGCTGTAACGGTTGGGACACCAGTTAACTGGTCCTGGATCATCTTCAGTAACCTGAAGAAGATGCTCCTCTCCAACAAAACCGGCTACGCTCCTCAGCTGAGCGGTTTCTGTGCAAGTCTGGACATCCACTCCGGACCCTTCGTCACTCTTCATCCAAGGCATGTGCTCGCCAAGGAAAGAGTACAAGAGATGATCGACCGGTGGGAAGCTGTCAAAGCCAGAAGAAATCAAGTGGCTGAGTCATCAAATGTCTAACCTGTTCCCTCTTCCTTCTTTTTATCTCTTTTTCACAAAACCGGTAATTTTGCTGTACTACCGGTTTTTGTACCTCGATTAATGAATCAGATTTCCTTCTTCTTTTAGTCAAAATCTAAAATATTCAATGTGCCATATCAAGATAAAATCATATCACTCTTGGAAACACAAATTCTCATTATCAAAAAGCATGCCTGATTTGACTAGACAAGACATGTCTTTATTCTCTTGGAAAATCACAAAGACATTAATGACTAAGCATAAACGGCTAGATTTTTCAAATCCTCTCATTAAATGCTCTCATCCATTCCAGGCTATAAAAGGGGATGATGTTATTCATTTTCAAAACACGCCTCCAAGCACTTCTTCTCTCTAAAAAAATTACAAGCTAAGAAAATTCATCTCTCAAACCTCCATCATCATCATGTCTGCCGAGCTAAGAAACACTCTCATTATCGACTTTGAAGATATCAAAGATAGCGCTTATTATGATTGCATTTTTCAGCATATCATAGATTCTGGGTTGCAGGGCTTTCTTAAGGGTTCAGACACCATCCTCGTAGAGGAGGTGTATGAATTCTTCAACAACGGTCACATTTTAGATGATGGCAGCATCCGCACCATCGTCGACGGCCAATTCTTCCAATTAACGAGGAAGAATTCGCCACCTTCTTTCACCTTCCGACCGAAGGTTTTTCTGATTTTCCAACGCCGTTCTTACCGGCTAAGGAAACATTTTTCAAGATCTTTTCTTCTTCCTACACTCCTATTAAAGACTTTGGGAAGAAAGAAAATCTCGCTCCTCACTACCAACTCTTTCATGATTTGGTCCAAAGGTCTATCATAGGCCGAATGCCGAACCAGAACTACAGTAAAGAGGCATTCGACATTATGATAGCCATCATTCGCAACTCCGCCATCAACTGGGCATCCTACCTCTACAACAAGCTGAAGCAGCTTATGACCGATGCAAGAGGAAGGATCAGTCATGCTCCTCAAATCACCCGGTTTCTGTTGTCCAAGCGTCGCAACCTTGGAACCGGTGTTCTGGTTGGACCATCCAACACCATCACCATAGACATGATTTATAGATGGGTGTCAAGAATTGAGGAACGGTTTCCTCAATACACCATTGAAAAGTGGTATGAAAGGAGGATGGAAGGAGGATGGTTCACAGAAGATTAATTTTCTTTCTTTTCGCTTTCCTTTCCGGTTTCTGGTCATTTTGCTGTACGACCAGAACCGCTTAATGTTCACTCTATTAATGAAATAGTTAATTTCCAAAGTTTCCGGTTTTTATTCATATCCTTTCTTCCGGTTTTTCAAACTTAAACAAAAGCTCAAAAGTTAACTTAAAGACTTCCGGTTAACAAGACTTCAAGTGAAACCGGAACTTCAAGCAAAAGTGAAAATTTTTGAAAAATCTTAACCGCCCACGGTTTAACCCCCCAAAGTTTACCGCCCATTGAATTTCCGCTTTTACCGCCGAAAGTTACGGCAATAACTTTTGGAGGGAAAATTGGCGCCAAAAGTATCAAATTGACGGTTCATCTTCAAACCGCTCAGAACTGCCATGTATATAAGTTCATATCATCCTATTCAACACTTGTGCTTTCTCTCTCTACAAATCTTCAAATCTTCAAAGCGTTCATCTCTCCAATATTCATCGATCTTCATATCCTCTTCACAAAATCTTCATGGATCTAACCAAAGCTCCTTTCCAATGGATGTTACAAGTGGATTTCACAGATATCGATGAACATGCCGAAGACAAGAACAAGGCTGTTCTTCAACTTCTGAGGGATTCTGGGCTGGAAAAGTTTCTGTCTGGTCCGTTCATCATCTATCCGGCGGCGGTGACGGAGTTCTTGGCGACGGCGACACTGTCGAAGAGGAAGGTCTCGACGACTGTCAACGGGAAGGTCATTCTCATCACCAAAGAGCTTTTTGCTGAAGCTCTCGGTCTGCCCAACACAGGTTCGGACCTAAAGACTGACTTAACCGATGCAGAGTCAAATGCTGCCCGGTTAGTGGTCTCCTTCTCAGGTCAAGATCTGGTGCTCCACTCAAGCCGGAGAAATAAGCTAAAGCCGGAATATAGATGGCTGTTGACCGTCATCCCCGGTCAATCCAGGGAAGGGGAGGTAATTTCGACAACCTCACAAAACTGAAACTTAGAATGTTGTTGGCTATTGTCCGAGGTGACAAGGTGGACTGGGGATACGTTATTTACGAAGAATTCTGCCAAATGGTGATAAAGAAAGATGGCCGGGTGCAGGCTTTTGCTATGCAAATCGTTAAAATTCTTGAGTTCCTCAATGTGGAACTAGGTGAAGGCAAACCGCTTCCGATCTCCACCGTTCTTGACTCCGAGTCTATGATCGAAAAACCGGAGAAGACGATAAAACCTAGATCCTCAAGGACAAAATCGTCCAAGGGAGCCAGTTCCTCAGTTCCGGTTGAAGAAGAAACCAGACAAAAGAAACCGTCAAGAAAGGCGGTCGAAGCCGAAGTTCCACCAGAACCGAAGAGGAGGAAGAAGGTAGCTGCGAAGAAGAGCTCAAAGAAACCTGCGGACTCCGAGAAAACGCTTTCCTCGGACAATCCACCGGAAAGAACCGCAGACGTCTTTCAACCCATTCCCATCAACACAGTTATCCCCGTTACCGTCCCATCTCATTCTCCAAGGCAAACCGAATCCTCGGGGAGCCAAGTAAACAAGTCAGTCTCCAAGGAGGGAGCAGAGGTAAGCATTCACTCTGAATACCTCGTTGAAATACCTGATCAGACAGAAGTTCAACCGGTCGAAGAGGCGGCCAATACAACAGAGGTTACACCTTCGGCTCAGGAGGGAAATTTTGAAGAAAAGGAACCTTCCGGTTCCGCAGGAGGGAAGACAGCCTCAGAAATACAACCAGCTACTACACCTGAAGGTCCCACTCAAGTAAACAAAGGCAAAGGGATCCTTATTGAAGATACAACGGTAACCGGAACGGGCACGCTGCAAACTGATCCTCAACATGAATCCATAACCGGAGACGAGGTTCCATACACTGCAGAGCAAGAAAATGAGATCTCCGAGGAACTTATTCAAGACATGAACAAAGGTGCGAGTGATGCGTTAGCTCCATACATCTTGTGGGTTAAGCTCAGATGCGAAACCAAGTTATCCGACATGGTTCCAGGTTTAAGTGGCAATAAACAGTGGGACAGGCTCATCAAGCTGGAAGAGAAGGCACTTCAGCTAGCTAACACAAACCTAATTCAACCGGCTTTTAGCAAAGCAGTAGTTATCCTTGAAAACGCACGGCTACAAGCAGTGGAGAATGCCTTTCAAGAAACCCAAGGATCGACGCTAAACCCGATTGAAATGAGGATGGCCGAACGGTTTATTGCGGTACGAGAACAGCTTGTGCGAAATCTTGATCGTCTTGACAAGCAGTGGAGGAAAGGTTGCCAACGTCAACTCAACAATGCCGAATCATATCAAAGCAAACCATTCTTTATGAGTGGTGAGACATCCGGAACCTCTGAAAATTTGGAACAAGAAACCTCTCAACCGGTCAAAGCTCCGGAAATTGATCAGATTAAGCAAGCGATGGCTGAAACAGTTGACTCATGCCTTGGAAATTTTAAAACCGTAACCGACGAAAGAATTGCAGTGGTTGAAGATAAACTGTCAAACTCTCTAAAGACCATGATGGACACGGCCATGCAGACAACAGTAAAAGCCTTGATCACCGAGTCCGTTCAAACCGCAACCGCTCCACTATTGGACATGCTGCAAGCAATGGCCATTCAGATCGGGGAAATGTCCAAGGTTCAAGTCAGCACAACTCAAACGCAAATCGAAAAGGATGCTGAAACCGCAAAGAAATTGCAAGAGGAAGAGATAGAAAGGGAACGGTTACAGAAGGAGACTGAAGAAAGAGATTTTGAACTCGCTCAAAAGTTTACCGAGGAAGAGCAGGCCAACATCCAGGAACTTCCACTGGTTCAATCATCCCACTCAATGGATACAAGGAACAAGAAGAAACGAAGCGCAGTTAAGAAAGTGATGAGGCGGGCAGAACAGAAAACAGCTTTACCGGTCGTGATAAATGCGCAACCGCTTGACGAAGAAGAAGAAGAAGACTCGGAGGAACTTAACCGGCGAAAGAGAAGGAAAACCGGAGAATCCACCGCAACTCCAAGCTTCAGACCTTCGAATGCTCCACCGCCTCCACCACCAAAACCAGTTTGTGCCAACTTTGGGTTCAAGAATAAGGGCACCGGTCACTCAAGTGTATGGGACGGTGTGCTGATTGATGCCGAGAGACGTGATAGAGAGTGGAGAGCAAGAAAAGAAGAAGAGAGAAGACAGTTGGAGAAGGAGCTGGAAAAGGAGCCACACAAGGGGGGACCATCCAAGCCCTAAATCTCTTTCTTTATTTACTTCAAACAATTATGTTTTACTATGTTTCAGAACTTGGTTACTTTGCTTTTTCCGATAGGTTCTCACATATTTTCTAAAAAAACAATCAAACTCATGCTTTTGAAACATTTTCTTCAAACAATTCAAAACACATGATTTTA
Source organism: Impatiens glandulifera (assembly GCF_907164915.1). NCBI lineage: Eukaryota > Viridiplantae > Streptophyta > Magnoliopsida > Ericales > Balsaminaceae > Impatiens > Impatiens glandulifera. The sequence goes on along the minus strand of NW_025919770.1, from coordinate 94,562 downwards.
AAAACCGGCCATATATTACATGTTTTGAATATTTATTCTAAATAATCAAAAAGGGAGAAATTGATAGAAAAATTAAGTAGATTAATTTTTCTAACTGGCTAGTAAGCAAATCTTTTAAAACCGGCCATATATTACATGTTTTGAATATTTATTCTAAATAATCAAAAAGGGAGAAATTGATAGAAAAATTAAGTAGATTAATTTTAAACCGGCCATATATTACATGTTTTGAATATTTATTCTAAATAATCAAAAAGGGAGAAATTGATAGAAAAAATTAAGTAGATTAATTTTTGGAACCGGCCAGACGAACTAAACAGTTGTCAACCTTCATGTGCAGGTACAGATCAAAACCGTATGAACAGGTTGGCGTTTTAAAACAGGCTGCTACTATACTTCAAAGAAACCAGTTTCAAGTGATCAAGTTAAAGATCAGAGGAACCGGTTTTCACTTTCTCAAGCGACCGGTTAGCCAAAATAGAAACTTTCATTCCAACCGGATCATACTGCACAAGACACAAAAACCGGATGGTTTAGAACAAAAGTCAGAAGATTCAAATTTCTAGAGTGACGTACCATGACGGAAGAAACATGTTTTGAAAGAATAAAAGAAGATCAGATCCGATCGAAAGCATGCGAGGAAAGCAATGATGCTTTATTGATCTCAAATTGACAACCGGAGGTGCATGCCCAACACGTGTCCAAATCTGAAAACCGGCTACGTCATCTCTTGCTCAGAGCTGCCTGCATGAATGCTAGGTGTTGAGGAAGGTGAAGCGTGCAAGCAACCCTTTCTGCATCAGGCGTGATAACGATCGACCAATCCAGAAGAGAGAGAAGAAAGTAACCGTTGGCTACTTTCAGCTATAAAAGGAAGATCAAACGTCTCCATTAAATGCAGGTTACGAACACAGTTGAAAAGTCACAGATTACGAAAAGCATTAAGTTCTAGAGAGATAAACTGTTTTATTCCAAAACTGGTGTGTCTAAAACCGGAAGCTCTTTGTGTGTTGTTGTGTTGAGTTGTTGTATTACATCAAAGTGTGAGTTTGGTGTAACCGGCGAGTAGCGAAGTTGGGCTCGACCGGCAGTATTGTTGTAACTCTAAAGAGTTAGTGGAGATCCTTCTCATAACCTGAGAAGAAGGGGTGACGTAGGAGGGTTTGCTCCGAACATCCATAAACAAATCTTTGTCTCATGTTCTTTCCTTGCTTTTATTACTTAGCCTAACCTCAAACTAATCATACTCTAAAAACCGGTCACTCATATCCATAAAACCGACTCCTCCTAAAACATCATCTAAAGTCGCATAAGTTGCTTCAACCTGAAACAGACATTTCCGCCCTTGAACCCGGTTCAAGAGTCTGTGACAGATTGTGTAGTGCTGAGAACGGTTATAGTCTCTAACCGGACTATCACCAAAGTGTTGTGTGTTGTGTAAGCGGCCACCCTTCTTGAAACCGGAAACACCCCGGTCCTCCAAGGGCGTCCCCGATCCTAACACAATCTTACCCTTGCCCACAGTTCTACCTTTTGAGTTGTCACCGAAGGTGATTAGTGCACCGGTTTCTATTCTGATGTCGGTTAGCAGGTTGTTATTTCCGGTCATATGCCTGGAGCAACCACTATCCAGGTACCATTCAGAGTTTCCTAGTCGTTTCTTTATATCCTGCAAAATGTACATATTTACAACTGTTTGGTATCCACATTCACTTGGGTCCACATGCGGTTAGTCCCTTGGGTATCCAAACCTTGACAAACCGGACAACCTTCTTTGCTAAGGTCTTAACAGTCCTTTTCGCACTCGGTTTTGGGTATCTCGGTTTTTCTACGAAGGTCTTAAATGAGGGTGATCTTTGTTTTGACCTATGCGGTTGACGATTGGCTTTCCTATTTTTGAGCAGGTCGGCTTTCCTTTTCTTAGGGTCAAGCCATTTCTCAGAGTCGGTTGGACCAACATAGTTTTAGTTTAGTTTTTCTTCCGTATAGTATGCGGTCAACTCTTCTTCAGCGGTTAAGGAGCTTTTAATGAATCTTATAAGAGGAAGTTTACTCCTTGTAAACCTTACTTTCTCTACAGGATTTTGGTCTTTGGATCTATGCTTTTTGTATCCTAAGCCGAACATGCAAAAAGGGTGTCTGTAATGACTACACATTTTCTTTACTATATCACTGGATCTCTTATATGCGGCCATCTTATACTGGAGTCGGGCATTTTCCTCTTCGGTTAGTTCTCTAGCTGGTTCACTAGACTGTTCGGTCTTAAGTGGTGGTTCAGGTTCTTACTTGGTTTCTAAGATAGGGATTTCATCAGGTTCTATGACCTCTGGTTTGGTTATAATGAGTACTTCTGGTTCTGTCGGAATGGGTACTATAGGATCGGTTCTAAGGTTGAGTTGCTTAGGTAACATAGCTAGTAGGTTTTTATACTCTTCTACCATATCATTCAATGCATTGTATAACTCATCTTTAGTAAATTCTTCGCAAGGAGAGTCAAAAAACCTGTTCCTCATTTGCCATGAGACATGTGAGTTCATCATCACTGTCACTGTGAGCCCATAAGCTTCCTCCATCATCGGCTATCAGTGCTTTTTGGACCTCACTTCCTTCACCGGTTTGTTGATAGTTATTTCGGTTATCTTGGTAATCCGGTTTCCGGTTATCCCTCCTCGGTTTTCTGCTTTCCCACTTAAAATATCCCAAACAGTTACAGTTATAACACCTTACATTGGATTTATCGCCATAGTTGTAGTTTGTCGGTTGGCTTCTTTTCATGAACCTCCCAAACTTCTGTGCAAGCATCGCCATGGCATCCTCGGTGAACTGTTCCGAGGTTCTGATCGGTGCAGGTGCAGGAGCAACCGGTTCTGTGGATGTGATCAGTGCTCTGGTTGAGGTTGAGGCCGAGACTTCTTCTTCAGTTCTAGATCTCATTTCGAACTGATATGCCTTAAGATCTTCGAATACATCATGCAGTTTCATCTTGCTTAGGCAGTTTGATTCCCTCATCACCATTGTCTTTATGTCCCATGCACTTGGAAGAGATCTTAATGCTTTCATGATGACCTCCTTGTTGTCATACCTCTCGCCAAGAGTTGATAGCTCATCTAACACACCAGTGAACCGGTCACTGTACTCTTTTATTGTTTCTCCCGGTTTCATCTTGATGCTTTCAAACTTCTGAGTAGCTACCATTACCTTGTTTTCTTTGGTTCTTTCATTTCCCTCAAAGATCTGAATAACCGTGTCTCATGTCTCCTTTGCGGTTTTGCAGTCTCTGATCTTTCAGTATGTGTTTCTGTCCACACTATTAGAGATCCGGTTTCTAGAATGGTTATCCAGGTTATTTCTTCTCATGTCTTCGGCTCTCCATTCCTTTCTGTCCTTATCAATGATTATCGGTCCTTCGGCCAGAATGGACTCCATCTCATCATCCAAGATAATTAAGTGTAGGTGAATGCGTGCCTTCCAGTTGGCAAAGTCATCACCTTCTAGCATTGGTGGCCAATCGAAAGACATGCTTGCTTGAGTATTGAAACTAACTTCTCTGATACCAATTGTTAGGATCTAGGTCGCGGCTGGAGGACCGGGGTTGAGTCGGTTAGCATGTCTCACTCAAAGGGTGGTGATTAATCCGGTTAGAGATTAACACCGGGGTTTCAATACTACACAAATTGTCACAAACCCTTGAACTAGGTTCAAGCGCGGAAGAGGTTTGTTTCAGGTTGAAGCAGCACACTTGTATGATAGGCAGAACCAGTTTCGGATGATGAAGGTTTGAAGATTGATGGGTCGGTTTTTGTAACCTGGTGATCCGGTTTGGATAGAGTTAAGTAGGTTAGAGTGGTGTAGGTAAGTTAGTACAGGTCGGTTAGAAAATGGAACCGGCAGAAAGTAAATGACAAGACAAATTTTATGGATGTTCGGAGATAAAACTCCTACGTCACCCCTTCCTCTCGAAACCGCGAGAAGGATATTCACTAAGGAATACAAATACAATCTGATCGAGACTTATTTTCTGCTCGATAACACCCTTACAATTTACACCGAAATTGTAAAATAAACACTTCAACTTTAGCACTTAGGCTTTTTCTAGAAAGAGTACTCTTATCACTTGTAGATTGCTTATCGCTCTTGTCCCACATGTCCCACATTTACTCTTCTTCAACTGCTCCTTTTATAGGTGAAACATGCCAACGGTCATATTTCACTTCCTTGAATCCGATTGGCTGAGCAGAGGTTCAGTGATTCAGACCTGGCGGTCATCTTATCAGACCTAGCGATCAACTTTACAGACTTGACAGTCTGTTCTTCCGGTGTGTAAGACAAACCTGCTAGGTTTGTCTTTTACTCAATGTGGTAACTGTTGGTTAGACAGTTGTCTGTACTCTGAAGATTTCCTTTCTGACTTATCCCGAAGTGGAAAGATCTTTTAGGACGGTTTTCTGCAGCCTGCAGACTTTCCTCAGACTTGTATGGATATGGAAGTGTTCAGTCTGTTCCTTTGGTATCATCTTCAACAGATACCCGAATTTTCTTCTTATACTGGTCGGTCATTTGACTTAACCGAATGGCTTCCGGTGTGATTGGTTTAACCGGACAGCTTCCGGTTATTCCTTTGCCTTGTGGCTGATCGGCTATCTGGTGTTTCCGATTTTTAGCTTTGGCCGATCCTTTCTTTGTGCGGTCATGTTCCGAATGTCCTGGTCGGTTTAATAATTTGACCGATTAGTCTTCTTAGCCGGTTCATTTGTTTGACCGGTCCGGTTCCTTGTTCCTGCATGGAAGGTTTATTTATGTTATGTTCTGTGAACCGATCTAATTTTATCTAACAGTTACCTATTAGTTTATTTGTCGATTTCTTCATCGATTTAGTAAATGTAACGATTTCTTGATGTGATTATTGATTATCAAATGAGAGATAAACGTAATGAGAAATAAGATATAAAATGTAAAGCTTGAAAATTGAAATGAAATTGAGTTTCAAAAACCCTTGTATCTACCATTTTGGCTTCAGAAGATCAGAACATCAGAAACCCTTATATGATACACGATCAATCTGAAGACCAAACAAAGAGAAGAGACGCAAGCAATCTGAAGAGAAGAGACGAGATCAAACTGAAGAGACGTGAGGAACTAGAGGAGACCTGACTAGTTGAGAAAGAAATAAAATGCTTTTCCAATAGGCGGGAAAATCTTTTTCATTTTTTCCTCCGTCGTGGCAGCCATGTGACAAGCAACGTTGGATTCGCTTCTTCGCTTCCTGTGTTAGTCGCTGCCCTATCATTTATCGTAAGTTATTAGGTTTTGTAAATTTTGTAGATAAGTGAATTTGGATGGAAATTAATTTGATGAAGTATAACTGGTTTGAAAATTATAGAAAGTGGATTTAATTTTGAATGGTTTAATGTCATTTGATTATGTAGTTAGTAGTAGACTTTGAGAAATTATTTTTGAAGATTTTATATAGTCTTGTAACAGATTTTAAACAGGTTTTTATAACTATTTTTATCGAATTTATTAAGTTGTTTTTAATAATATCTAGAGCTGTACCTGTGTTCGATAAGGCCTGAGGAAAAAAAATAAAAAATGGTCCCTTTTGTTGCCATAAAGTTCAGTAAGAAATATTTATATATATATATATATATATATTTATATATATATATATATATATATAAACCAAAGATAATATACCATGTCAATAAAAAACAAAAGTTAACAATATTTGAAATAACTAAATAAATATCACTCGTTTAGCTGTTATAGAGATAAAATATTTATCAAATTTGTATAATCTAATAGATGGACTATTTCTTTATCAATCGAAAACATTGTTAGCCCATTTAGTATATCCTGTGACATTGCTGATTGAAGATAATTTTGATTAACTTCAATTTCGAGAAACTTCTTTCTGCCGATGCAACTATTACTAGTATGGTTAACAAAATCTTATAGGTAATTTAAGTATTTGTGAAAAACTATACAGTTTTTCAAGACATTGTAGCATATCAATTACTCTTTTTTTATTTGTTAAATAACATCTCATGATCAGCAACAATGAATATAATTCATCACCATTAATGTCTGAACATCCATCGTGACTTAAAAATTGTTGAAGCTCCATACAAGACTTCATCAAGCTAGTTAAAGGCTCACATTTTAACTTCTCTAAATTCAATAAAAAAACCAAATATTTCTTTATATTGTTTAATTTATTCAAACCGAACTTGAAGTAAAAATAGAGCTTGATCAATTATAAACAAAAAATATTCAACTCTAAAATTGCACTCCTCACCAGATTGTGTCACATCATCATTGCACTTTCATCAAATTATTTTTTTCTTTGAATGATGTATTTTTCTCAAAATTTAGGTTCAATCCCCATTTCACTTGCCATTTATATAGCTTCATTCATGGCACTATCAAATCCCTCTTCTCTAAACTCATCAAGAAATTGATCAAGTCCTTGTAAGAGGTTGATTGCAATACCAATATTCATATCTTCAGATTGTATAAACTTACTCACATCATTTATTGCGTATATCAAGTTATACCATATTACCATTCCAGTAAAAACTCAAAACTCACAAAATCGTATAATGATATGGTCTCAACATCACTTTTTGTCTTAGAATATTTAGCAACTTCCGCCAAGTCAAGTATAGCATCTCTTATATGTACAATTTGCTCTTTTATAGCTTTTACACTCTCAACATGACTTTCCTAGTGGGTATGTGAAATTGGCTTAATAGTCAAACCATGCTCCTTATCTTTAAAAAATTTCCATCTCTTTGTAGAGACAGAGAACAATGTATAGATGTGTTGCACCACTCCAAATAAGGACTTATCTTTAGGATAACATTCCACCATATCAACTAATGCCAAATTAAGACTGTGACAACTACATGGTATGTAAAAAGCTTTAGAATTTATTTCAAACAATTCTTTTTGTACACCTTTGTATCTTCCACTCATGTTAGACCCATTGTCGTACCCTTGTCCTCTTACGTCATCAATGTCAAGCCCAACTCTAGTTAACACATTCAGAAGTTCAGTTGATAACTCGAGACTTAATGTGTGATTCACCTTCAAATATAGATTGAATTCATCTAGATATTTTCAAACAAAGTTAATTTAATCAACACAACCTAACTCAACAACACATTCATTCATACCATAGAGCAATAAAAGAATAGAACTAGGATTTCATCGTTTCAATATATTAGAACATCTATTATAATTAATTTCTATGATTTTTATTTTGATTTATCGTTTACAAATTCCAAAATTTTATTGATTATATAACAAAGAAAAAACTATTAATGCAAGTAAGCACTAACGCTCTACCTATTTCAGACATTTCATCAAAATTACATAAGTCTATAAGAGAAAATATTTCATTATTTAGCCTGTAAGCTCAACAAATTGAAAGATCAAACAAGATTTAAAGAAGTTCATCAGATTGAGAATGAATGAAATTGTTTGATCCTTTAAGGCCATGCGATGGCAAGATGGGGATTAGGGGCGGAAAGTGGCAAGTTACACAGGTAAAAAACATGGTGAGCCTTTTGCATCATATTATATATATATATATATATATATTAAAATATTTGGGCCCCTTGGTAGGCGGGGTCTTGAGGTAATGACCTCTCTCGCCTCCAAATAGGTCCGACCCTAATAATATCAGATATACTTTTGTATACACCAATCTTTTTGTTTACTTTATTTTACTAAGGAATTTGATGTAACTAATTGAATATATTTTTTACATACTCCTATATTTTGTGGACAAAATTATTTTATTATAGATTATCAATAATTCATCATTAAAAAAATATATTTGGATACTTAATCTCTGCATCATGGTATAATTTGTGAACACTATATTTTTGGATAAATAGTAATAATTAGATTTATATTAACTGCTGAATTAGGATAGGTTAGAATTTAGAAAATGTGTCGTTCAAATCGTTAAGCATAAAATTTGACCTATACTAATTTAAAAATAATATTATTATTTTTAATAATATCAAAATAATATTTTGAATTTTTAAATTCAAAATAACCTAAAAAGAGATTAAAAATTAAATTAGGGCTAATTATTGTGATAATTAAATCATAATTAGGAAAATTAAATAAAAATTCAAAAATAATTTGAGGTTAAAATATTATATTTATTTTACCCAAAGTAAACCCAAGAAGGGGTTAAAATTATTTAATTATGATTTTAAACATAAATTATGTATAATTTATGGCTTAAAACAATTAAATAAATACCCAAAAATAAAAATAATTAACATAATTTTTATTATGTTTCTAGAAATAATTTTTGTGGAATTTTTGGTGAAGATAAATGCAAGAAAGGGATTAAAATTCAATTTTAAATAATCCTTTTATTATAAAATAAACAGATGATCCGGTGTATCCGAAATTAGGAAAATTGGTTGCAGCATTGAACGGGGACCAACGAATCAGTGCTGGATTTTCATCCAACGCTCATGAATCATCCACGCAGCCCACTGCAACGAAACGAATGCGCGCCCGAGCCGTATAGAATCAACTAATGGGATGGCTAACCCCATTAGCTCAATCGCTCGAACGCGGAAGAACCTCTAACGGATTGCCTAATGGCGCAATCAATAATAGAAATGACATTGTTTTGACTTATCGTCTTCGCTAAAACGGGGCGCTCGCCATAATCATGACTAATCGGTGGCAATTCTTCCTAAAGGGATAACCCCGACATTTCTCCACCTTATCCCTTCGGTTTTTTTCCTACATGTTCGTCTTATCCTCGCCTACAATAGTCCTAAGCCTATTTACCTTATCTTACCCAAGAACTAGGGATAGAACTTTCGAACATCAAATTGGACTTGAATTGCTCCTCCTCAACCGACTTAAAGCTACTATAAATACCCTCTAAGTATTGCTCTATCAAAGCATTAAAGAATCAATCCATATTATACTACAAATAAAAGAATTCAGATTTTGCCAAAAAGTGGTTTTTGTTGAAACCTTCTCCGGTAATCAAATTTTTGATCTAGGCTTTTGGAAAGCTTCCAACAACACTTTGGAGTGTTCTCCAATCATTGGTATGCATCTAGAACCTTTGAAATTCAATTTGTGATTGAAAATTGAATTTTTCTAAGTTTGATTAGTTTGTTTGTTTAGAATCAATCCCTAAATGTTATATGAACTTTCTGTTAAAAAAGATTCGATCAAATCAAACAAAAACTATATAAATGAAAATTTGAATTAAAAATCTAGTTTTTTTAAAATTCATGTTCTTGAGCTTTAATCTTGTTTTTTTTATTAAATTGTTATTAAACATGTTTGTAAACATATTGGGATGATTTTCATACCAATATAACATCATTTTGATCATGATTGACCCAACTGTGTTTTTGAAAATTTTGAATTAGGATTTCATCTTCAAAATTATTGTATTGATGTAATAATGTTCTTATTTTGGTTGTGTTCATCATTTCAAAGCTAATGGAACAAAAATAATACCTTTAAAGTGTCTAATTTAAAAGATCCCAAAATTTGACCTAAAAATGGTTTTTAAAAATTTATCTTTGTAAAGATCGATTGATCATGATTAGGGTTAGAAATTTTTTATCCATAATCATATGAATCATCTACAACTTACAAAAAATGATTCCATGATCTGTATCAAAAGTAATTGCATCTAATTATTGACCAAATCAAGAACACTCAATTCTCGATGACCGAGTCATTTAGGACCGTGACCGAGGATCTTCGGTCCGGACCGAGACCAAAGACTGATGTTCTTTAGTTAGGATCGAGATCGAGGACATGTGTTATTGAGAAAGGACGGATAAATCCAACCTAGGTTTCTAACCTCAGACCGAGAAGTCTAACATGGAACCAATCCTCCTAGGTCCACGACCGAAGAATCTAGACCTGGGAACGAGCCTCCTTGATAGGATTGGTGTTGCCAATAGAGACTAGGGTGTGACTATTGTTAGAAGCTTACGATAAAATCTTCGATAATAATCATGTGAGGGATTATTATCTGTTTCTATTCTTCCCAAATCCTCCAAAATCTTGAAACGGATTCAAGTGCGGAAGTGTTCGTCGGATTTGAAGCTTTGAACAACCGAATGTAAAAGACAAAAAGTAAAGAACACAAGGAGTTTTATGGATGTTCGGAGATAAAACTCCTACATCACCCATTCTTCCACAACTGGAAGGATATCCACTAAATACTTTGAATCGAATACAATTCATTGAGTTAGCTAACTCTCTATTGAACAAAACAACCTATGTTCAACTTGCAATGTTCTCACAGCTAGACAGTAATTGAATTTCTCTCTTGATCTCAAAGGATGTAAGAAGTCAGTAAGAGAAAGAGAAAGATTGTAAGGCAATCGAGTGAGCAAGTGTTCAAGTTGGTAAGTTGGTATCCGGTTCTCAAGTCAGTGATTCGTCCGTTGTCATTGAGCATCTATTTGTAGTAGAAGGAAACCAACGATCGAATCTTCTTTATGGAAACGTGGCATGTGTCCGTTGGACGACTGCCTATAGTACTTGAGTATAGTAGACTCTGAGCAATTGGATCCCAGAAATTTTAGATATTTGAACATAGTGACCATTTCTGTAATCACTACAGAAGAGACAGATGCAAATTCTATTTGAAGAGAGTTTTCTGCGAGAGAGTCCATTCCGATTTAGTGTTGGGAGAGCTTGGGATTCAAACTACTAAGAGACACAAGAAGTTTTCTTAGAGAGAAATGGCGAAGATTCACAAGAGGGATATTAAATTTCTTAGAATATGAACATTACTTTATAGAGAGAGACTGACTCACGACTATTAAAGATCATTGAGTAGATAAACCATCAAAAATGTAAAAAACTTCTTCCCAATAGAGTCATCATTTAAAAATGCAGCATTTAAAGATGATCATAAAGTTTATCATTAATGATAAGGCATGAAGTGAAGAGTTGTGAGAAATTTTATTCATGTTTTTAACATTGAGAGACACGTGTCTTCAAGTTATTAGAAAATGACTGTTCACTTTTTGGCGGGAAGCGTACATAGACAGCTCATGTTGTAGTGGACAACTGTCTAACTCGTCTAAAGATGAGAAGTCTAAAGACATACGTAGTTAGACGTCTAATTTTTTATCTGCATTCCTTGCGTCTAAGTTAGGTAGACGTTTGTTTAGACGTGTGCATCTAACTACGCTTGTCTCATAGACGTCTAATAGATGTCTGCGAAATACATAGACATCTAGTCAACCTAAAAGTGCAAGTTGCTTCAACAAGTATACGTCTAAGTAGGTATTTTCTTTAGACGACTGATCTATTAGACCGATTGAGACATCTGTCTACACACATCTGTCTAGTTACTTTTAAACAACAAATTCCCACTCAATTTTTGCATGATCAGTTCAAATAAATTAGTTAAGATCTACAAGTCCTAAAATATTTCTAAAGTGATAAAACTTAGTCTCAGGTAGTGACTTCGTGAACACGTCTTCCACTTGTTGATTTGTTGGGACATATTCAAGGCGAATATGCTTCTGGCTGACATGCTCTCAGATGAAATAGTGTCTTATTTCAATATGCTTTGTCTGAGAGTGTAGCACTGGGTTGTAGGTTATTGCAATTGCACTTGTGTTGTCGCAGAAAATCGGAGACTCCTCTGCCTCAATTCCATAATCCCTTAGTTATTGTTGAACCCACAAAAGTTGAAAACAACAACTCCCTAATGCAAGGTATTCAACTTCAGTTATAGACGTGGCAACAGACGTCTATTTCTTGCTGAACCAGGAGATCAAACGATCAACAAGGAACTGGAAAGTTTCACTAGTATTCTTTCGATCAATCTTACACCCTGCATAATCTGCATCTTAATAAGTAGTTAGACTGAAACTGGAATCTTTCGGATACCACAGTCCCACATTTTGAGTTCCCTTTAAGTACTTCAAAATACGCTTTGTAGCCACATAATGAGATTTTTTAGGATTAGCCTGGAATCTTCCAAAAACGCCGATAAAAAACAGGATGTCTGACCGGATGGCAGTAAGATAGAGCAAAGAGTCGATGATTCCTCTATAGGCAGTGATTTCTACAGTGTTTCCATCTTCATCTTTGTCTAGCATGCTAGAAGAACACGTTGGAGTGGCTGCAGCCAAGCATTTTTCCATTCCAAACTTCTTTAACAGTTGTCTGGTGTATTTAGATTGGTTGATGAAAGTTCCTTTTTTAAGTTGACGAACTTGAAGACCGAGGAAGAAAGTTAATTCTCTCATCATGCTCATCTCGAATTTATCCTGCATTAGCTTGGCAAATTTCTCACATAATTTGGGGCTACTTGACCCAAATAAGATATCATCAACATAGACTTGAACAAGTTGAATATGAGAATCTTTAACAAATCTAAACAGAGTTTTGTCAATTGTGCCAATGACAAAATCCTAATTAGACAAAAAATTAGTCAAAGTGTCAAACCAAGCTCTTGGAGCTTGTTTCAAACCATTTAAAGCTTTGTCAAGTTTAAAAATGTGATTTGGTAAAGAGTGATCAACAAACTAGGAGGTTGTTAAATTTCATTTAAAGTACCATTTAAAAATGCACTTTTCACATCCATTTGAAATTTTTTAAATTTCTTAAAAGATGCATAAGTTAGGAATATTCTAATTTCCTCAAGTCTAGCTACAGGTGCAAATGACTACTCAAAGTTAATTCCTTCATCATGTCTATATCCTTGAAGGACTAACCGGGCTTTGTTTCTCACAACTAAGCCATCTTCACTAAGCTTGTTTCGAAAAACCCATTTTGTTCTAATGACCGATAAATCAGTTGGCCTTGGAGTTAGATGCCACACTTTATTTCTATCAAATTAGTTTAGCTCCTCTTTTATTGCATTGATCAAATCTGGATCAAACACTGTTTTATCGATTTTCTTTGGCTCAATTTGAAAAATAAATGCGGAGTTTGCCATTTCATCCAATAATTGACGTCTTGTCCTAAGAGGAGAGTTAGGATTACCAATTTTCAATTCAGGTGGATGATTTCTGTTCCATTTGAAGTTTGATCCTAAAACATTAGACGTCTGATTAGATGGCCCCGCGATGTCCAAATTGTCAACAATATATTGATTGGGAGTTTGGACGTCTGGTTGATTCTCAACCGGATCAGCCACTTGATTAGACGAACAATTCATTTTGACAGGAGCTTCATCTTCACTATTAGATTCAAGACTTATCGCTTCTAATCTGTTAGCAATGTCAATGGGATCGAAAGAATTATTTTCAACAGATTCATCACAAACAACATTATATGATTCCTCAACAGTTTGTGTTCGGTTATTGTACACTCTGAAAGCTTTACTAACTGAATAGTAGCCTAACATGATTCCAACATCTACTTTAGCATCAAAAGCGGTCAAATAATCTTTCCCATTGTTATGAATAAAATACTTTATACCCGAAGATTCGAAAGTAAGAAATTGTAGGAACTCTTCTATAAAACAGTTCATAAGGTGTTTTATTAAAGCGTTTATTAATTATTGACCGATTTTGTGTATAGCATCATGTGTTTATGGTTTCTGCCCAAAACTTCTTAGGAACACCTGAGTCGGCAAGTATATATCTCGCTACTTCCTTTAGTGTTCTTACTCTTCTCTCAACAATACTATTTTGCTATGGAGTTCTGGCATTAGACAACTCGTGTCTAATACTAGACTCCTCGAGATAGAAAGTTTAGAATTTGTTGGTGAACTCGGTTCCCCGATCACTTCTAATCTTATTAATGCTTAAAGATTTTTCATTTTGAAGTCTTCTAAGTATCTTAATCAAATTCTTAGCCGTCTGATCCTTCGATCGTTAGAAATTACTCACGTAAATTTTGAAAAATCATCAATAATTACTAGAGTGAATCTCATTCCTCCCAAGCTTTTTATAGGAATTGGACCGAAAAGATCCATATGTAATAGTTCCAAGCATCGGTTGGACTGAGATTTCCCTTTACTTTTGAATGATTATTTGCTCTACTTGCCTAACTGGAAAGCAGAACAGACCTTAATCTTTGAAAACTTCAGGTTAGGTAAACCAAAAACTAAATCAAGCGAACAAATGTTGTTAATAGTTTTAAAATTTAGATGATTTAATCTCTTATGCCATAGCCATTTTGATCATTTTTTGCAATCATGCATATAGGATTAAATATCTTATTTTTCCAGTTCATTTTGTAAGAGTTTCCTACCTTGCTTATGATCAGCAGAGTGTTACCCTATTGATCCTTAACTAGGCATGCATGCGTTTGAAAGTCAACAGAAAATCCATTATCACATAATTGACTAATACTGATCAGGTTATAGTACAAGTTTTTAACAAGTAGCATGTTGTTGATAGTTAGTTTACCATGAATAATATTACCCTTACCAATGGTCTTACCCTTGCTGTTATCCCCAAGTGTGATCTTAGGCCCTGAACAATATCTAATTTTAGTCAGAAGTCGTCTATCTCCAATAATGTGTCTGGAGCATCCATTGACTAGATACTAAACTGATTCCTTCAGGCATCTAATCTGATGTACCTACACAAATACATATTTACAATCTTTTGGTACCCACATTCACTTGGGTCCTCGATCAATCAGTCCCTTAGGAATCCATATTTGAGTTATTCTGATGAATTTCCCTTTTCGTGTTGTGATAAGTGCGTATGTTTTATGTTTAGCAGACGTCTTCCTACTAAAAGTTGAACCCTTAACATTAGAGGATGATTTTTGTTTAAAACTCCTTGACTTCTTGTCAGCTTTTGGTTTTCTAGATTTACTGGTTGTTTCCTTTATAGGTTTCATCCAACTTATAGTTGGCTTAACATAAGTAATCTCATCCTTTAAGGTTAGATCCTCACAACTTGAGTTAGTTCCATTATCGATTAAGCTCCCTCTGACAAAATTTATTTGTTTAAACTTGTTTGTTGTTGAACTTAACTTTTCATTGAACTTATCTGGGGATAGTTTTGTCAAATCCTAAATTGGATTTGCATTCAAAAGGCCTCATCATACAAATCTGTTGTCTGACAGCATCTCCAGACCTTATCCAAGAACTGACCACATAAGTTAAACGTAGGTTTTCAGAAAAAAGAGTTTGAATCTTTTCGTTGAGTGGCTTAGTCTCATTCTCAAATGAGAGTTCAGCCACTCTGTTTTCAGAAACTTTTGGTTCAAAAACATGAGATGAAAGTAAGTTTTTGGTCTCATATGTTGATTTCATTTCATTAAATGAGTTTGATAACTTCTTGTACTCAATGACCATATCATTGAGTGCAACAGTTAAATCATCTCTTGTAAACTCTTTCGAAGAGAAGTCGAATACCTTGGATTGGTCGTCTGCCATCAAGAATGTGACAACTTCGTTATTGCTTTCGCTAGATGAGTCATTTGAGTCGCTATCTGCCCACTTGGACTTGCTTTCAACGCTCATAAGAACCTTATGCTCTTTTCGGTTCTCCTTTATTTGATCGTTATAGCCATATATTTTAATCAGCTTCTCCTAAATTTCTTTAGCGGAGGAGCATGACTTGATCTCACTGAATATATTCTTGTCGATCAATTTGTATAGAATATCTTTGGGGATATCATCTAGGTTGTTCATCATCTTATCTTCAGTTGTACATTCACATCTTGGCTTCTCAATCTTTATAAACTATTAGTGATGACATACCACATGTCGTAATCGAGGGCTGCTAAATGAGCTTACATTCTCATCATCCAATAGTCGTAGTTTTCTTTTGAGAGCAAAGGAATGTGGTTGATGAAAGACATGTTTCAGGTTCTTTTGATGCTTGAGAATATAAAACGAGGCTCTAATACCACTTGATATGACCAGTGTTGCCAAAAAAGACTAAGGTCTGCCTATTATTAACAACTTACGATAAACTCTTCGATAATAATCCTGTGAGGAATTAGTATCAGTTTTTATACTTCACAAATCCTCCAAATATTTAAAACGGATTCAAGTGCGGAAGTGTTCGTCGGATTTGAAACTTTGAACAACCGAATGTAAAAGGAAGAAAGTAAAGAACAAAGGGAGTTATATAAATGTTCAGAGATAAAACTTCTACGTCACCCCTTCTTCCACAACCGAAAGGATATCCACTAAATACTTTGAATCGAATACAACTCACTGAGCTAGATAAATCTCATTGAATAGAACAACCTCTGTTCAACTTACAATATTCTCACAACTAGACAATAATTGAATTTCTCTCTTGATCTTGAAGGATGTAAGAAGTCAATAAGAGCAAGAGCAAGATTTTAAGGCAATCGAGTGAGCAAGTGTTCAAGTTGGTAAGTTGGTATCTGATTCTCATGTTAGTGATTCGTCCGTTGCCTTGAGAATCTATTTGTAGTAGAAGGACACCAACGGTTGAATCTTCTTTATGGACACGTGGGATGTGTCCGTTGGAAAGCCGCCTATTGTACTAGAGTACAATAGACTCTGAGCAATTTGGATCGTGGCCGTACCAAACAGGTAGTGCGCTGAATATCCTCTAATATTGTCTTGTACTGGACAGGAAGTTGGAAAGATATTTGCGTATGTGGCGATCATTCATTTGATATAATTAGCTGTCTTGTCATAATGCACAGAAGTGAGTGGAGTAGGAGTAGCAAACATCTAGGTGATCGTGGTTAGACGTATGCTTTCTTCAGGCGGCTTTTAAAGCAAGGTATTAAACATGCACCTTTAGACACGGTCTAAAGGAGTTAGACGTCCTCGTCTAACTACGCTTCCCTTTAGACCTTGTCCAATGGAGTTAGACTTTTGGAAAAAGTAAAATCAAAATAAAAAAAAAGTTAATTAAGTGAGAAGTAATTAACTTAAAAGTCAAAAGATATGAAACATTAAACAACAGAAGTTTGATAATATTTATAACGGAATTTTGATAATGTTTAGTTGTGAACATTACAGAATTTTGATGATGTCTAGTTGTGAATAAAGCTAGATATTTATCTAAAATAAAGCTAATTTGTCTATTTGTTTTGTGCAGGTGCATAAGACCATATTGCTTTAGACGTGGTCTAAGTAGGCTAAATAGACGTGTTTTGTAGTTAGACGTTGATGTCTAACTCAATTAGACGTGGTAGTCTAATGAGATGCGAAGTTAGACGTTGACGTCTAACTCCTTCAGACAAGTCTAAAGTGATGTGTAGTTAGACGTTGCAGTCTAACGGATACATAGTTAGACATTGAAGTTTAACTCCAATAACATGGTAGTCTAATGGGATGCAAAGTTAGACGTTGATGTCTAACTCCTTCAGACAAATCTGAGGTGATACGTAGTTAGACGTTGCAGTCTAACAGATACGTATTTAGACGTTGAAATCTAACTCCATTAGACGCGGTATTTTAATGGGATGCGAAGTTAGACGTTGAAATTTAACTCCTTCAGACAAGTCTGAAGAGATGCGTAGTTAGACGTTGTAGTCAAACAAATACGTAGTTAGACGTTGAAATCTAACTCCATTAGAAATGATAGTCTAATGGGAGGCGAAGTTAGACGTTGACGTCTAAGTCCTTTAGACTTGGCAGTCTAATGGAGCACGTCTAATGCCTCACTTCAGCAGCCGTCTGAAGTTAGCATACGTCTAACCACAATCAAATAGTTGTTTGCTACTCTACTCCACTCACTCTTGTGTAGTCTGACAAGCTAGCTAATTTTATCCAATGAACGAATGCCACATATTCAAATGTCCTTCCAACGATTTGTCTAGTACTAGACAATATTAGAGAGGATATTCGGCGCACTACCAGTTCGGTATGGCTACGATCCATTTTCTTAGAGTCTGTTGTACTCATTTACTATGGGCGACCTTCCAATGGAAACTTGTCACGTGTCCATCAAGAAGATTCGACCGTTGATGTCCTTCTACTACAAATAGATGCTCAAGGACAACGGACGAATCACCTTACACTGAATCACCGGATTTCAAACTAATGAATTTATAAGCTTACTCTTGCACTCACTAATCTTTTACATCATTCAAGTTCAAGAGAGAAAGAATCAAACTACTATTTAGCTGTGAGAATATTGTTGATAATATTGTAAGTTGAACAGAGGTTGTTCTGTTCGATAGAGTGTTAGCTAGTTCAGTAAGTTGTATTTGATTCAAAGAATTTAATAAAATCCTTCCGGTTGTGGAAGAAGGGCCGATGTAGGACGGTTAGCTCCGAACAACCATAAACAACTCCATGTGCTCTTTACTTTATGTCATTCATCTTTCATTGGTTCAAAGCTTCAAATCCGACGAACACTTATGCACTTGAAATCGTTTAAGAGTTCGAAGGATTTGGGAAGAATAGAAATATATATTAATCCCTCACAGGATTACTATCGAATCCTTTGTCATTAATTATTATTAATAGTCAGACCCTAGTCTCTATTGGTTACAACGAACCTATCATAGACGTACACATCTAACTACGCATACCTTAAGACCTCGTCTAAAGGAGTTAGATGTACCCGTCTAACTACGCATCCTTTAGACCTCGTCTAAAGGAGTTAAATGTACCCGTCTAACTACGCATCCCTTTAGACCTCGTCTAAAGGAGTTAGACGTACCCGTCTAACTACCTTTCCCTTTAGACCTCGAATAAAAGAGTTAGACATACCCGTCTAACTACACTTCCCTATAGACCTCGTCTGAAGGAGTTAAATGAACCTGTCTAACTACGCATCCCTTTTGACCTTGTCTAAAGGAGTTAGATGTACTCGAGCTTCCCTTTAGACCTCATCTAAAGGAGTTAGATGTACCCTTCTACCTACGCTTCCCTGTAGACCTCGTCTAAAGGTGTTAGACGTACCCATCTAACTACGCTTCCCTTTTAACCGCGTCTAAAGGAGTTAGACGTCCTCGTCTAACTACACATCCCTTTAGACCTTGTCTAAAGGAGTTAGACGTACCCGTCTAACTACGCTTTCCTTTAGACCTTGTCTAAAAGAGTTATATTTTCACATCTAACTACGTTTCTCTTTAGACCTCGTCTAAAGGAGTTAGACTTCCACGTCTAACTGTGTATGACGTCTAAGATAGCCTGCTTTAGACCATGTCTAAAGTAGCATAGTCTTATATATGCACATGCACAAAACAAATAGACAACTTAGCTTTATTCACAACTAAGTTTTAACAAAGATCATCAAAATAAAGTCATCATAAAATAAGCTTATTCTCTAGTTTATTTTAGTCAAAAAAATTTGACCCAACACTCCCAGACCAAGGACCGATCAGCCTGAGTTTAGGACCGAGCATCCTGAAACCTAGAACCGAGTTCTCTAGTCCCTCAAGTGAGCAGTCCGGGTTCAAGACTAAGCCTCTCAAACCAAAGACTGAGCCCTCTGGTCCCTTGACCCATTCTCCCAAGCCCTAGTCCAGACCACCACGGTTTGGATCGAGCCCGTCCGAGCCTACATCACCAAAGACAGACTCATACCCTAGGACTCTAGTCATAAGGCCTATTTGGTTCCACATTTCAAAATCCAAAATTATTTTTGTAATTTTGGAACCCGAATCTATTTTCAAATAATCCCAAAATATCATAAAGTGATATTTAAATATTTTCGGGGTATTTCCTAAACGAATATTTTGGCTAAGGCCTTGTATGGAATTTATTTTTAAATTCTAATTTTCTAATATCTTTTAAGGTTTTACTCACTATTATATCGACGCAATCGCAGGTACTCCCTTCTAAATAATTTTGTATAATTATTTATGTAATCTAAATATACCATTGTTTAGAATCGTCGGACTACTAATTAAAGAAAATAAATGTGATGAATAAATTTTAAATAGCTAGACTTTGTTTATTTTAATAAAAAAAATAAAATTGTCATTTGACGGGTGTGGATGACATAGCGTGAAAGCCTTTTCTGAGCGTAACCAAAAACCGAACACCTTATAAAAACTCTAGTATAAATATGTCTATACAAGTATCATTTTATTGATTTTCCTAAAATAATCTGGCGACTCTTATTTCAAATAAATAATCTTTTAAATTAAGTTATTTTTAATTAATTTAAACCGTGTTTTAACCAAATTATTATTTTGCCCCTAGATTATTAATATTTTAATAAAATTAATTATTTTTACATAATTAATTTCAAAAGTCAGGTATTATTTTAAAAATATTTTAAATAATGTTTCTTTTAAAAGACGCTTGGCACGCAAACCAATGTTGAAATGCATCGAATCTCGAGTCACCCGTGATATTTCCCTTTTTGTCACGTGTCCTCGACTCGTGCTAAGTAGCAGAGGGTGCGATTCTTGGGGGTTACAACTTTCTTGATGACTCTACTAGGGATTATGACGTTAAATTCTTTTTTAATTTAAAAAATAATAATAAACAAAACTCTGGCTATAAAATATTTATTTATAACATTTACAGAACTTTCACAATAGTCCACCTTATAAGGTCCATCACCTTAAAAGGTACCTAGGCTATCCTAATAATTGCTAAAAACCCCAAAACGGGTATATCACCCGAGATTACGTGAAGGAGTATCATACCAGAATTTTGTACTCCTACGAATTACGTAAAGACCGATAATACCGGTTTCTGACCGAGAGATGTTGCGTGAGGAAAAATTAGGAACCCATAGTGGATCCCCCTGTCGGCTTTCATACATCTGTCAGGATGCGACCTTAGCGATGGTGGGGAGAGATTCCAACCCAAACCTCGACATAATCTTAACACATAAAACCTGGTTACTTTACCCAACCGTTGTTTAAAGTACCCAAACAACAAAGTCTCGATAAGTCAACATGTAAATGCTTATTTATTATACATGTATACATCTATAATAGATATAATAAACATATTTAAGCATCTCTTTAAGAAATTCGGTCGAGACTGCATGCCTCACTTTCATGACTACACGGTTTCCATAGACAAGCTAATCGAACACAATGATTTTACAAAGTATCAAGAACTATGGAATGATGTAGTCATGATGGGCATCCCAAAAGATAGAAGGGATTACCTTGACCAGATCATTGAAGAGTTCCGACATCAACAAAAGGAAGAAGAGAGCGAAGGGTGTGTCACCTCCACCTACTACAGCAGAACCCACTCTCCTAAAGAGGATCTCTAAGTTTTACCCTTATTGTATAATCGACAAAAGTTAGAAATGCGATAGTGTAATCAACTACTAAACTAAGAACCCCAAAAATTTTGAACTTTATTGGGATTCTTTTAAAGCAAATATATAAAAGCTTATAAGATGTTTACTCTAGGTCATGTTATTTGCATATTCATTTTGTTCTTATTTTAACAATTGTAGGTTTCTCATTTTTTGCTATAATCGTAGTCTTGAACGATGTCCATGCTAACGGATATCGAGTTGGTCCCTTGGGTAAATCACTTCCACGCTAATCGATGACACTTTAAAAATTACGGACTCAACCCCATCATGAGGTTCCTAAAATACAAAGTAAACTTCAACTTCAAGATGGAAATGCAGAAAAGATGGAGTCCTAACCAAAGAGATTGCATACTCGGTAGAAGGACTATATGCCCAATCGTAGAAGAATTTTGGGCTATCCTGATGACATATAACAAAAATGTTCTACTTCTAAGATCGTTTTTAGACTCGATGACTATCGGAAAACTTCTACAAGGGGAGTACCGCTACTCCGAAACAACCTCCGATGCTATCATTGTCGGTATGCACATAAATTTCCAGCCAAAATGAACAAAATATCTAGAACTTATCTACATCCAGTATGAGAGAGTTCAGGGAACTGAAGCGGAAGAAGATGCTAACATCGAAGTAGACTACGTCTGGACTTAAAAGTCTCTTAATTTCGTTAAACATTTTTTCCCCTTTAGACTCTTTTGTAAAATATCAATAAAAGAGTATGTCTGTAATAAACATTATGAGTATGTTTATATACAACTCTATGTTTGTTTTAATCAAATTACCTCTCTAGGTTTCATGTTATTACGTTTGCATTTGTATTTTGTTACATCTGCTAAAATCTTTATCTCTCTCTTCAAAGTCGTAGTTCAGGTGAACAAGTATCGCCCCACGAAGAAGGGACCCAAGAACTGGACATTTTATGCGCCACGAAATGGCCGAGGGAACACCAAAATATGATAAGGATATGGTATTTCCAACTGAGTTTGTTGAAGTAAAGGGTACTCTTCAATAAATAACGAAGCAGTTGGCAGTATTAACATGTTTAATGACTAAGCTTTCTATCCCTGTTAAGGAGTAGCCATCCTCGTCACGACAACCACAACAATCTATACCTATTATCCCATTAATCGTGATTAATCTTCAAACTCGTCTTAATATCGATGAAAACTCTCTATATGAGGAGCCTCTAGAAGATGATAATAAGTCAGCAATAACCCAACCAGAAGTTGTTGATAACCCCAACACTCAAAAAGGAGAAACCCTACAATTATTTCTCCTACGTAATGCGATGTCCAAATGGCTCTATTGAATGCTAACCAGGATAAGTTTTAAGATGAGCTCATTCAAATGACCAAGGGTAACTTGAATGAACACCATGATTGGAAAAATGCTATGAAAACTGTCGAACGAGCGATCATCCTGTTTGGGATAAAATTGTCCTCTTTGTTAAAATATGTAAGTAAGAGTGACCCTACTACTTTCTTCCAAATATACACAATATCTATGACACCTTTATACTTGGGAGAACCAATAGTCCGTCATCTATTTCCACAATATTTAGATGGTGCGGCCTTATGTTGGTATCACCAAAAGAAGATAGTTTATTTTCAAACTATCGAGGAACTTGCCTCATCCTTTATAGAATGTTTTAACATGCATCTCAGCTTAGAACGACCTGAGAAGAAGCTCAAGAATGTAAAACAAGGTGAGACCAAGAAATTTACAGTATATATCGAAATATGGAAAGTGTTAGGATCTAGGTCGCGGCTGGGGAACCGGGGTCTGGTCGGTCAGCGCGTCTCACTCAAAGGTTGGTGATTAATTCGATTAGAGATTAATAATAGGGTTTCAATACTACACAAACTTTCACAAACCCTTGAACCGAGTTCAAGCGCGGAAGTGGTTTGTTTCAGGTTGAAGCAGCACACATACGAGATAGGCAGAACCGAATTTGAATAAGATAAGTTTGGAGATTACTGGGTCGGTTTTGCAGCTTAGAAATTCGGTTTAGGTGATGTTGAATCGGTTGGAGCGGTATTAGTAGGTTAGTGTAGATCGGTTAGAATGTAAAGCAAGCGGAAAGTAAATAACAAGACATGTTTTTATGGATGTTCGGAGATGAAACTCCTACGTCACCCATTCCTATCGAAACCGCGAGAAAGATATTCACTAAGGAATACACAAACACAATCCGATCGAGACTTATTTTCTGCTCGATAAGACCCGTACAATTTTAACCGAAATTGTAATTACTCTTCAAATAAACGCTTAAGCTCTTTTGAGAGATAGAACACGATTTTTGACTTAGGCTGTAGAAAACTCTTAGAACTTGTAACTGCATTTATTCCTCTTCAGCTCCTTCTTATATAGGTGAAATGTACCAACGGTCGCATTTCATTTCCTTGAATCTGATTGGTTGAGCAGAGGTTCAGTGACTCAGACCTGGCGGTCTAGTCTTCAGACCTGGCGGTTTACTCTTCAGACCTGGAGGTCTAGTCTTCAGACATGGCGGTCTAGTCTTCCAGTGTATAGGTCAAACCGGTTAGGTTTGTCTTTTAATCAATATGGCAACTGTCGGTTGGACAGTTGCCTGTACCTAGAAGATTGCGTTTCTGATTTATCCTGAAGTAGAAAGATCCTGTCGGACGATCTTCTGCAACCTGCAGACTGTCCTAAGACTTGTATGAATATGGCAATAGTAAAGTCTGTCCCTTCGGTATCATTCTCAACAGATACTCGAAGTGTCTTTTTATACTGGTCGGTTGTTTATGTTAACCGGATGACTTCCGGTTTTTCCATAGCTTCTGATTGACCGACTGTTCAATGATTTTGGCCTTCTGATTTGACCGATCTTGTCTTTCTTGTTCGGTCAGGTTTTTGGTCGGTTTGATTGCTTGACCGGTTGAGTTTCTTAACCGGTTGAGTTCTTTGACCGGTTGAATTCTTTACCTGTTCCTGCAAAAGAGATTTGTTTTTGTTAAGTTTTATTTAACCGATCTAATTTTATCTAACAATTTCTCCCTTTTTGATTATTTTATTTAAAATATTCAAAATCATGTAAGAATGCAAATGTAGGCCGGTTTTGTTTTTAAGAGTTTATTTGGCCGGATTTTTGAAAACTGACTTTAGAGAATTTTTCGAAAAGTTTTGGAAAATTTTGAGAAAAATTTTGAAATTTTTTATATCTTATCTTATCAATTTCTCCCTTTTTGATTATTTTATTTAAAAGATTCAAAATCATGTAAGAATGCAAATGTAGGCCAGTTTCCAAAAATTACTTGATATATATAAGAAATATGCTAAGGAAAAAATACTATATATATAAAACCGAAATAAACATAAGTAAAGAAGGTAAATGAAGCCCCTATTTCTTCGATCTAGGCGGTAGGAATTTTTCCAGTTGTTCATCGGTGGCCTTTCCCTTGACCGCTTGAACCGGCCTGGATGAGGATCTTCGACCGCCTGAGGTTGACCGAACGATCTAATTGGAACTGCATCCAAACCCCGCTGTCTTCTGAGCTGCAGCTCGACATCTTCCTCGAAATCTTCCTCTGTTTGCAAAATCGGGTTAAATTGAGGTTCAACAACCGTATCAGTGACTCTGTCCAAAAGTGTCGTGATTTCCGCCCTATTCGAAGCAGCCTTCCTATTTCGTGTAACCGGAGCGGAAGAGGGAGCAACCGCCATGGACTTCTTGTGAGCCGCGGCGAACTTATTATATGTTTCCTGTTTGACCATTAGCCGGGTAGCATCTTTGGCTTGTTGAGCTGCGATGGCCGCTGCTATGGCCGGTGCACTATTCTCTATATTTTGCATATGTCCGGCCAGGTTCGCATCTGCCGCTATCGTTTCCTTCTCTATCCGAGTCTGCTCATCCAAGGCATCTTGGATCTTCTGGGCCGCGAGAGCATTGGCCTCCTCAAGTGTCTTGTCGGCAGCCATCTTAGTCGCTATTAACTCCGCCACCTGTTCTGTGACCGCTTTGAGATCGACTTCAAGCTTGGCATTCTTTTCTTCAAGGGTCATTACCCTCTCAAGTGTAGAGCCGACTTGGGCACCGGATCGAGCCATGTCCTCATCGACCTTCGTCAACCTTTGATCGGTTGTTTCTTGAGACCGTTCCATCATAGCGACCCTTTGGCTGACCGAAGCGAGGTCGGTCACCACCTTCGGAGTTATCTCCTCCAATGCCTTTGTTCGGTCAAGATTACCGCCGTACAACTTATATGTGTTGCCGTAATTCCCTTCAACGAACGTGATCTGGTCGACCGCGGATTTGAGCTCCTTGTTTGTCGACTCAATCATCTCAACGAATTTGGCTGCAGTTTCTTTGATTTTCTTTTACCATGGCCGAATGGCGTCATTCATAAATTCCTCGATGAGGGACTTTAGCCTCTCTTCCGTTATGGATGGTACCGAATCCCCGGTTTGAACAGATACTCGTTGGTCGGTGAGCGGTGTATCCGTCCTAACTTCAGTTATGTTGACATTCTGATCCGGTGGAGGAGAGGATTGCTCATCATCGATCGGATTCTCACCGCCAACATCCTCAGGAGGTGATCTGGATAAGTTCGATGTTTCCTGGTGCCCGGGCTCAGCTTCAAGCCGTGCCATCTCCTCTGTCAGGTCCTTTTCTTTGACCGCTAGCAAGTTCAACACCAATAGTTTAAGTGAGGAATCTGGTGTCCCTGGAATATGCTTTTCTTGGAGGCGTTGAATGTGTTCGGTGAGCCCTTGTAACCGAGCATGCTGTTCGACCATCTTGCTTCGTCCTAGGGCGGTCGTGACGTCTTGAGCCTTTGTGAGGTTGATGACCTCCTCCTCCATCTCAACCAAATTCTCGTATTTCTGGCTAACGGTGAGATCCGGTAGCATGTTTTTGTAGAGTATCCGATGCCGGTGCATGACCCATTGATAGTACACGTCGGATGTCGCGCGAGCCTGCTGATGTATCTCGTCCATGATTCTGCTGACGAGATCCTCGACCGTTTGTCGGGTGTGTTCATCCGCGGAGTCATCTTCCTCCCGAAGTCTGTCCGAACTGGCATCAGCATTATCATGACTGACCGATTGTTCCTCAGTTATCGGTCATTTCCCTTTACCGGACTGATCTCCTCCGATATGTTGTGAAACGGTTCGGCTAGAGCTGGATGCCGAGTCTTCAGTGTTGGGGGTGTCGGACAGAGGATTAGCCGATCCGGTTGGTTGTCTATCCCCCTTGGTTCTGGATTTTTCTTTGACCGGAGCTGCCTTCTTACTGGTTGTCTTCTTCTTTCGGCCACCTATAGAACCGGAGGCCTTCCTTTTTCCTTTCTTGTCCTTCGGTTTAACGAATTGATGAGACTTTATAACTTTGCTGGGGGCAAGGAAGACACCAGGGCCGATGTTAATGCTGAGGTGACGCATTATTTTACCAAGTGGGATGGCGTATCCCCATGACCGAATAGATGTTGGATCCACCATCTCACATAGGTTTGTGAAAACCACCTTCGCCCAGTTGATTTTTATGCCGTTGACCAAGCCGACAATTATTTAAATCTTAGCCTGGGTGAGGCTGTCAAAGTTCCCCCCTCTTGCTTGAACCGATTTTGTGAAGATATCACACAGCGGTCTATACTCCGGTTTAAGAGATGATTTCTTACTGGATACCACGATAGGGACCGCTGTATCCGAAAGATCCCGGCAAGCCGCCTGGAAAAATTCCTCGTCCATGGCCACCGAGAAGTCGCTCCCCTCTGATGGCAGATGTAGTATCTCAACGACCGACTTCTCCGTCAATTCGAGTCATTGACCGCATATGGTTCCGATGATTGTTCCTTCGGTCAAGAATGCGTTTAGGAAGAATTCGTTGACCGCATCCTGATATAGTACGAATGGACCGCCCAGAAAGTGTTCGAGACCGGACTCGGAGATCTGGGTTAGTACCCGCTTTGCCTCCGCCGAACCGTTCGTCTGAACTTCCTCGAAATCGACTTGGATGATGTGTTTGAACAACACAGAATCGCGACCCATTGTACTTTGAAGAGATCGAAGGATTGAAAGTATTGAGAGGTTTGAGAGCTAGAGAGAGAAATTCGATTCGCGTGAGAGTTAAAGAAAATGGCTAAGGACCCTTTTTATAGTCGTGGTTTGGAATTCCAACCGCCGCGAACCGTCACATCATGTTTGGGCGGGAATTTTCCCTCCAAAGACTATAGGCGGGAAACCATTGGCGGGAATTGATGAGCGGGAGCTTATTAGCGGGAAGAGATGGGCGGGAATTTTCCCTCCAAAGACTTTGAGCGATCTTTTAATTACGGTTATTTAACCGGCGGTGAGACGGTTCTTCTTGTAACCGTTTATTAAATGAAGCGGTTATTTAACCGTGAGGATGCAGTTTTTCGATTTTGACCGGATTTTTCAATGAAGTAATTTATCGATATCAATCGGTTAGTCAGATAGATATTCTAATATTGCGATTTTTGACCCGGTTAACAAGCTTAAAAATTAGATAGTAATTGAAAGAAAAGATACATGATAGAAACAAATACATTGATCGGTTTAGAATACATAAGAAATAGAAATACAACTTATGTAATGACTACTTTAGAGAGCTTGTCCTTCACCCCATCCTTATCAAGAACATTAGATGGGGATGCCGGTGTACCTGTCCAAATTCTGAACGATACTTGAGAAAGAGCCGGCTTAAGTGAGGAGTGTAACCGAGACCTTTCTTTGTCTCGACCATAGTCCTCAGGTTTTTAGCCCGTAGTTCTCCACCGGCACCTCGGTTCCGGAGAACAGTACGGAGTATTCGGTTGCTGCGCTTCCCACCCTGGTTGGGAAATCGGAAAACCCTTCAGTGGGTAAATTGAACATTTGAGCGAGTGCGCTTTCGTCTAGAAAAACGAAGCGGCCTCTCACTGTGGAAACAATGAAATCTCCTCTCATAGAGGCATTGTTGAAGAACTCGGTTACTTCCGAAATGAGTATGGGTCTGAATTCTTCTAGAAAATCACGAAGAACGATGTCGATTAGTGATTCAAACATGAGTTCCTTTGTCTCCAGATCATCATATTCCATGCATGAGTCGAAATCAATGCTCAAATAGTTCCTTAGTGTTCGGCTCGACATGTTTTGAAATTTTGCTAAGATAGAGAGAGTTCAAGAAGTTTTGATTTTAGGGTGTGGTGAGTTGATAAGGTGGGGTTCCTTATATAGATCTGAAATTGGAGGGAAAATAGGGACATTTAATGCTGAAATTCAGTTTTGTCTCATTTATGAAGGGAATATTTATGTTTCCAAAACTCCTTGGGAAGGAGTTACTTTTGACCGGTTGCGGAGCTCGAGGTAGAGAATCTAGTTGGAAAGTAACTAAGTTATTTAATTTCCCATGTAGTTGGAAGTTGAAAGTTACTTATCATTAATGAAGGAAAGTACATGAAACCGAAAGGGGCATAATTAAAGCCGAAAATAGCATAGACTAAACCGAGATGATTATGATAGAGTGTGACACTGATACAACCGGTGCGTATAGCAAAATGACCGGTTGTAGGAAGGAGTGACTTAGTTGCCGGAGGAGTTGAGGTGGCGGTTCCTCCTCTTCCAGGCCTTCTCAAACTGCTCATAGAATGAGTCGGTGACCTCTTTGGTGATGACATGGGCCTGGTTCAACCCTTCACCCGGACAGAGTGGAACCCCAAGTTCCAAAAGTAGGCAGCTGATCTGGGGGATGAGGCCGGTTTGACGAATGCCGATCATCTAGATCAGGACATCGAACAACACCCTTGACCAGTTGACTGGCGTGTCTGTTGTGATAGTCGACATCATGTTAAAAACTGCAGCACAGTAGGTGTTTGTCACATCCCTACCTAGGATGCTTCGACCGATGATGTCAATGAGAAGCTGGTACTCAGCTCTCAGCAATGACCTGGCACCGTGGTCATCGACCAGGCGGTTTGACCGAGCAAATCTTAAGGAGATTTTGGCCTTTAGTTTAGCCGGAACGTTTAGGTCGGTGAGCCCTTGCTTCAGAAGATTGAAGCATCTGGCGAAGTCACTTTCTGTGAAATCAAACACGATTCCTCCCACTTTGGACTTTATTACTCTCAAACTAGTTTAAATCTTCTTTCATTCCCAAGATCCAATCTGGATCTGACAATGCTTCATCCACTCTTTTCGGCTCAATCTGGGATATAAAGGCGGAATTGAAGTATTCCTCCAGGATTTGTCGCCTAGTTCGAACGGGTTCTGAAGGGTCACCTATAATTAGCTCAGGAGGATGATTTGTGTTCCTTTTGAGATTCGGTTCAGGAACATCTACAAAATAACCGTTTACTTGATCAAGACTAGACGTATCGGTAGGCTGAACAAGAGTGTCAGACCAACCGATTTCCTCGGTTTGAACCGAAGTGTCAGCTTGCTGCCGTGTGACAGCTTGATCCGGCTGGGTTTCATCATTACCCATTTGGTCATGGACAAACCGTCTAAAAACCGGAATCTCATCTTCACTATCAGAGTGGATATTGTTATTTTCCAATATGTTATGTAGATCAAAGCATGATGCAGTGTTGCTTTCAATCGATTCATCGAAAACAACATGAAGTGATTCCTCCACGGTTAAAGTTCTAGTGTTATACACTCTAAATGCTTTACTAACTGCTGAGTAACCTAACATGATCCCAATATCGGATTTTACATTAAAAGCAGATTGATAGGTTTTGCCATTTATGTGAATGTAGCATTTACAACCGAAAATCTTAAGATACCAATTGTTAGGATCTAGGTCGCGGTTGTTTATGTTAACCGGATGACTTCCGGTTTTTCCATAGCTTCTGATTGACCGACTGTTCAATGATTTTGGTCTTCTGATTTGACCGATCTTGTCTTTCTTGTTCGGT
Organism: Impatiens glandulifera; assembly: GCF_907164915.1. Taxonomy (NCBI): domain Eukaryota; kingdom Viridiplantae; phylum Streptophyta; class Magnoliopsida; order Ericales; family Balsaminaceae; genus Impatiens; species Impatiens glandulifera. The sequence continues at coordinate 64,507 of NW_025919770.1, read as the reverse complement.
CAGGTTTTTGGTCGGTTTGATTGCTTGACCGGTTGAGTTTCTTAACCGGTTGAGTTTCTTAACCGGTTGAGTTCTTTGACCGGTTGAATTGTTTACCTGTTCCTGCATAAGAGATTTGTTTTTGTTAAGTTTTATTTAACCGATCTAATTTTATCTAACAGAAAGCTATTATTGAAGAAATTGATTCTTTATCTATTGAACAAAGACAAATTGATATGATTTTGGATAATGTTAACGGTTTTTATTTTGTTGGATTCGCCATCAAAACTTTCCAAAACATGAAGAAACTCCTTAATATGGGTAATAACTTCGATGAAGCCTTTAATAAGGAAAGAAATGAGGGTAAAACCGTAAATCCTTTATGAGTTATATTACCCCTCCTCGACCTCAAAGGAAGGACAAAGTCGAAGTCCATTAGGTCATGAATTCTTGGCAAACTCCAGCCTCTTCTAAGCCAACTCCAAGTAGACCGATGTTGGATACAAATGTCTCGAGGACATCTAAACTGCCAATACCAATGGTTTCGAGGCCTCCCAGAACTTTTAATGATCTAGGTATGACCCTAAGTCAAGCCCTTACTCTCTTCCAACAAAGGAATTTAATAAAACCTTTGACTCCACGGGAAGGTAAAGAGTTCCTTGGAAAATTCGAAAGTGCATGGTGTGCATACCATCAGATGAAAAGTCACCCTAATGATAACTATAATGCCCTTAAGCATCATTGTCAAGACCTGATCGATCAAAAGATCATTCTTAAACTTGAAATCGCAAAGAATATGTTACTTGGTCATCAGGTGAATATGATCTTCGTGGACGAACCCATTAATGGCCTCAAATTAAATATGGTTAATCCATGGCCCAAAAGGAATGATCGAAGAATTCCACCTCCACCACTAGTGTCACGAAATTGGTGGATTCCAATAATCCTAGCACTAATTCTCAAAGAAGAAACATGCTTGAAGTGTTAGCAACCCGAACTGGATCAGACTTCCAACCTAGATTCATGAAAACAATCCCTACCAATACTGCTAATCTCCCTAGATCATCTAATGACCCGAGAAGGGAAAACGATCCTAGGGATCAAAATTCGGGCGATACTCTTTGAAAGTGATAATATCTGCTTTATCAATAGAGACGGGGGTCTGGTGATTGATGAAGGCTTATGAAAAACGGTTTGAAAGAAATCTTGTTAGGGATTTAATTCACTTTCTATTCTACGCAAACCCTTGTAAACACTTGAAACAGAATCAAGTGCGGAAATGTTTACTTAGGTTTGAAGCTTAAGATGAAGAATGAGAAGATGACAAAAATGAACAACACAGCAATTTGTTTATGGATGTTCAGAGCAAACTCTCCTACGTCACCCCTTCTTCCAACCACCAGAAGGATTCACTATAATATGCTTTGAATCAAATATGGTTTGCACACACTTAGCTCACTGTTGAACAGAACACACTTTGTTCAACTTACAAGATGAAGAATATCACTCAGCTAAAGGATGCTTTTGATTCTAACTCTCTCTTGATTAACACACAGTAACGCAAAAAAGCAACTGACAGTTTCAGTAATTTGGATATGAGAATGATCGATTGAATTCTCTCTCTGTAATTCCGGCTTGTTCACCCGTTGTCCTTAAGAATCTTTAAATAAGGCACATGTACCAACAGTCGAATCTTCATAATGATACGTGGCACTCTTCCATTGGAACGCCTCCATAGTACACAGTAGACTCTGAATACAAAGTTCGTGTCCATACACAACATGTAGTGCGCCGAATATTCTTCAGAGATTTACCTACAAAACAAGTAGTGGGAAGGATATTCGCTTACGTGTCATTAGTTGATTGGTTGCATCGGGATGTCGTACTGATCTTCACTAGAAAGTGGAGCAGGAGTAGCTTACAGCTATAGCACGTGGGTTGGCGGATGCTAGCTTCAAGCAACTGCTTAAGAAAAGCATTAGACGTATTTCAATTAGACGACCTCGTCTAATGAAATCAAACGTTCCCGTCTAATAACAGAATCCATTAGACCACCTGGTGTAATGGGATTAGACTTACGTCTAATTGCAATCACTTCAGACTAATCTGAAGGAGTTAGACTGCACGTCTAACTTTCACTGGTTAGATTGCACGTCTAACTTTCTCTTTCTATTAGACTACACGTCTAACTTTTACCAGTTAGACTACACGTTTAATTACAGTTTCAACTTCAGACTAGTCTGAAGGAGTTAGACTACACGTCTAACTTTCACAATTCATTAGACTTGCACGTCTAACTCCAGGAGTTAGACTGCACGTCTAACTCCAGGAGTTAGACTGCACGTCTAATTACGAGTCTATTAGACTGCACGTCTAACTCCACGAGTTAGACTACACGTCTAATTACGAGTTTATTAGACTGCATGTCTAACTCCACGAGTTACACTGCACGTCTAATTACGGATTCATTAGACAGCACGTCTAACTCCATAAGTTAGACTGCACATCTAATTACAGATTCATTAGACTGCACATCTAACTCCACGAGTTAGACTGCATGTCTAATTACGAATCCATTAGACTACACGTCTAACTTTACGAGTTAGACTGCATGTCTAATTACTCCAGTTAGACTGCACATCTAACACCGCTTTGTTAGACTACACGTCTAACAGCGTGCATCTAAGACCAAATCGGTCTAATGAACCTCATTAGAACCAAGTTTAATGAAATCTAATTTCAATACACCTGTATCAAAAACAATTAAACCTATATATAATCCATTCATCATTTCATCATCAAAATTCCAATAGTCAAACTATTTCAACACTTAGTCAAAATTATTTAACCCAACAATTTCCCCCTTTTTGATGATGAGATTGAAACTTTGCATAGATAACAAATTAAGCATTCATCATATAAATGCAGGGTAAAACTTGTTCATCCATCACACATAACTACTTTCAAAAACCAGTATTCCAAAAACATAGTCAAAGAAACATAGTTTAAAAACTTAACAAAGTAGGAGAAATGAGATTATTGTTCTTCCCTTTTCACTCGAGGATCGATTGGATAGGTAAATCATGCACCGCTCATCCCTTCACCAGTTAGCAGGTTTTGAAACGGAGGAAGAGCACGACCACCACGACCACTTCCACTAGATCTCCCACCACGATCACCGCCACTAGTATGACCTCTCGACCACTACTAGATTACCCACCACTACCACCACTACTGCTTCGGCCTCCGCGATCACCACCGCTTCGACCTCCGCCTCTTTTAGTTGACCTTGGATTTTTATCGTTTGTTGGCGCATGCTTAGATCTGGTGTCGTTGATATATCGTCACCTCTTCTGCTAGGCTCACCTTGTGTGATACGAGATTGTTCTCTTTCAGCATTAGCTTTCGCATTCTCTTTCTCTTAAAATTTTCTTGCAATAGAGTCAGCACACTCCAGTCTTTCAGCATCTATTCTTCTCATGCTTCCTTGAATTTCAACTAGCTGATTCTTGTATAATTCCATTGACTCCATGACCTCACGATGATTATCAAGATTGATTTGTCTTTCAAGACTCATCATTTTCGATTGACGACTGAAGAGCTGCTTTTCAAATTGGGAGAAATTTGAATTTGAGACATGAGTCTCATACGTATTCTTCTTCAGTGTGTTATCCAACTCATTAAGGACTTTGACAAATTCAGCAAGTACTTTTCTGTCTTCTTTCTGGGTCTTTAAGATTGTTACCATATTTGATCACATAGATACCACATTCTTCTGAAGAGAGGAAAGCAGAGAAGTCATAGTCTTCAGAAGCTTGGTACCATCAGCAGAAGATCCTTCATTAGATGAATCATCTTGTGATTCTGCTTCCATGCTCTGAATGGGGTTAACTTCGGTGTGAATCTGTAGGGATTGCTCCGGTTCATCCTTATCAGACTCATTTCCAGTTTTATTCCGCTCTTCTTCTTCCAGCTCCCTTTCTGCTCTTTGAAATCTTTCATATAGATTTCTTTGTTGTGAAGAGGATTGGTAATATTTTCATGGAGGTTACCAACATTAATATCGGGAAATGGTAGAGGCTTGACAGTTTTAGCATTTTGATCTTGTTCCCCCTCAGACGAGGAACTCTCTTCTTCAGCATCTTTGTCATTTGAAGGTTCCCCCTCAGATCTGATACTCCATGGCTGACTAACTTCAGCCTCCCTTTCTTGAGCTTCCTCTGTTCTTACAAAGGGGATTTCACTACCTCTTTTTCATTAGGAATCTGAACAGTCTCCTCAACGATTTCTTTCTCTTGCGTTTCAAGAGCTTGGACCGGCTCTTGAATGATCTCTACTTCTTCTTTTAAGGATGGATTCTCTTGAACGGGTTCCTTACTTTGCTCGACAACGGGTTGAGTAAGTAAATGTCTTTCTTATGCAGAAAGATTTCCAAATTCTATCAGAAGAGCAGCAACTTGCTCATCTGTATCAGCATTATCAACAGAGACATCCATTGGTTCGTCTTCATCGGAGAAAATACCAAAATAGCTAACTCCTGAGCAGTTAGCTCCATCAACATATCGAGTGACTACAGAAAGATAGTCAGCCATGATCTCGTCTAACCTCTTTAAGACTTTCACTTCCACTTTAGCACCTTTCTCAATTAGATTAAAATTAGCTTTTCTGGCTTCAAGGATGGGGAATAAAGCTCTTCCTCTTAAACATGCTTTGATAAAGTCTTTTCTTTTCAAAGATTTAGACACCTCCGAAGTTTTAGCCCATTTGAGAAACTTCTTTTCATTTGCTACAAGTTTACGCCATTGAGTACTTATTTCTGAACCCGTGATGACCTCATCATACTGGATAGACATTCTGTTCTGGAACCACGAGTCAAAAATTTCCATCTTCTTAGCAGCTATGGCTTTGACTTGATTCATCATGAGGTCAACAATGCACGTTGCCTCAGAAACATCTTCTCTTTCTTCAGTTATAACATTTTTCCCTTTTCCAACAACCTCAACAGGTTTCGGAGAAGGTCTTGGTTCACCAAACACAATTCCACAACATTGCCTTGTGGAATGCATCAATTCATAAGCAGATTGCGGTTTCTTGAAGAGTCCAGGAGGAAGCTCTCCTCGAGTGACCTTCCCGGTTACTATTGAATCTTTAGAAATGGGATTAGTGGAGTAAGGCTCTCTGACAGAAACAGAGGAAGCCTTTTCAGCAGAATCACCAGCAGTAAGGGTAAGAACTACACCTTGTTTTGGTTGAGCATATTATGTAGCACCAGCGGTTACTTGAGCAGGTTGTTGAACATGAGACTCAGTCCTGTCAATATTCTCAATATTTGAACCAGCTGACTCAACAACAGGCCCTACAGCAGATTCCTTTTTAAGAATAAAAATAGTTTAATCTTGTTCAATCACAGGAACATCAAACTTGGGCACATCGGCCAGAGATTTAGAAGAGGTTACCTTTGATGACGCCTTCATCGATTTAGACGCACGGGGTGCCTTTGACTTGTCACCTTTTGAGAGAGATGACCTTGAAGATCTCCTCAATTGACTGGAAGCCGAAGACAGGGGAGACATGGGAATGGTGGTAAATCAACTGGACCTTGCCTGATTCTGGAATCAACTATTTCAGAATCCTTCTTTGAAGAGCTCCTAAGGCTAGTAGAACTAGCCTCTGATTTGTTGACTGTTTTGGATCTCTTTGGTCCCGTTGACAGGATGGAAGTGGCTGGTTGTTTATGATAGGATCAGCTTTATCAATAGAGACGGGGTCTGTCTAAGGATGAAGGCTTATGAAAAACGGTTTGAAAGAAATCATGTTAGGGATTTAATTCGCTTTCTATTCTACGCAAACTTGTATAAACACTTGAAATGGATTCAAGGCGGAATTGTTTACTTGGGTTTGAAGCACAAGATGAAATATGAAAAGATGACAGAAATAAAGAACACAACAATTTGTTTATGGATGTTTGGAGAAACTCTCCTACGTCACCTCTTCTTCCAACCACTAGAAGGATTCACTATAATATGATTAGAATCAAATACAGTTTACACACACACTTAGCTCACTATTGAACAGAACACTTTCTGTTCAATTACAAGATGAAGAATATCACTCAGCTAAAGGAGTTTTGATTCTATCTCTCTCTCTCGATTCACACACAGTACAATCAAAAAGAAACTTCACAGAATAAGTTCAGTAAGCAAGATGATTGAGTAGTTTCTCTCTCTGCAAAATCAGATTGCTTGTTCGTTCGTTAAGGCAAGAAAAACAGGTAAGGTATTTCGTCCGTTGCCCTTAAGATTGGTTCAATACATAGCAGGAGCTAACGGTCGAATCTTCAAAATGATACGTGGCACTCTTCCATTGGAAAGCCTCCATTGTACACAGCAGGTTCTGAGCACAAGGATCGTGGCCGTACATCACTGGTAGTGCGCCGAATATTCCATCAGGGATGTACCTGCAAAACAAGTAATGTGAGGAAATTCTCTTACGTGGCATTCCTTGATTGGATACATATAGCTGTTGTACTAATCTTCAATAGAAAGTGGAGCAGGAGTAGGGTACAGATATAGCACGTGGGTAGGAGAAATGCTAGAGTCAAGCGTACTGCTTAAACTGAGCATTAGACGTATTTCAGTTAGACGGATTGTGAAAATCAGTCTAATAAAATAAGTCATTTCCTTCTAATAGAAAAACGTCTATTAGACCGCCTGGTCTAATAGAATTAGACTCGCGTCTAATTACAATAACCATTAGACGGTACGTCTAACTCCACTAAGTTAGAATACACGTCTAATTTCGGTTCTACCTCAGACTTGTCTGAAGGAGTTAGACTCACGTCTAACTTTCATTAATTAGACCACACGTCTAATTATTCAATAACCATTAGACCGGTACGTCTAACTCAACTGAGTTAGACTACATGTCTAATTCCGGTTCTACCTTAGACTTGTCTGAAGGAGTTAGACTCACGTCTAACTTTCATTAATTAGACCACACGTCTAATTATTCAATAACCATTAGACTGGTACGTCTAACTCCATTGAGTTAGACTACACTTCTAATTCTAGTTCTACCTCAAACTTGTCTGAAGGAGTTAGACGCACGTCTAACTTTCACTAATTAGACTAAACGTTTTTACCACCTCCATTTGATCAAATGTATACACCGATGGAAAATCCACCTGCAAAGTACAGTGACCGAGAGTGATTTTCTTCACCATTTCTGAGAGAATATGAATCGACACGATATTTCAGAGAGATTTAGTGAGAGAGATGCAAGAAAGTTATGGTTCTTAGAAATTTCGAGAGATTGAAAGTTTTCAAAATCATGTAGTAATGTCCTTATATAGATGAAAAATGGAAATACATAATAACCGTCTACTCTAGGGGTATGGCCCATTAATAAATGTTAGACGTCCTTTTTCAATAAATCATCTTTAAAAATGAGGGTATATCAGTCATTTTCTCCAAACTTGATAGACACGTGTCTTCATGTTATTAAGAGATGACTGTTTGATATTTTGAGCGGGAAAAGCAGATAGCTCTCAGCGTGAGACAGCTGTCCTTGATCAGTCTAATCGGCACGTAGTTAGACGTTTTTCTTACTCCACAAATCCAATATAACACAGCGTCTTTTAGACGGATGAGTGTATTAGACGTATACGTCTAATTCCGTGTTAATAAAAATACGTCTAATGTTTATTAGACATGTACGTCTAATTTCGCATAAACACCACGTGTTAGATATGTATTCATTAGACGTGAGCATCCTTTTGCTCATGACGTATAAACGTCTAACGTCTATTAGACGTGTCCGTCTAATTGCGTAGGTATAACACCTCAACATATAGACTTAGATGTATGGATTATGAGCAAAAATACGTCTTAGTACATATTGTCTCTTTTAGACACCCTTGTCTAATTAGACCGATTAAGGATATTCGTCCAGAGAATATCTTTAATTCCAAAGAAATTTTTCTTCTCATAATGAATATGGACATTAGAGTTTTATAAACAATTTTTGTGGTCCAAAGACCAAAATAATTTTTAACAAATAAAAACATTTATTCTTCCAGAATGGCAAATGCCATTATAGATCTTCCAAGCTGTGTACTCAGAGGAGTACTCTTCTAGCTTCCTTCCTGCTATCCTCCTACATCACCTACAACATAAACTATTTACAAATCTTGGTACCCACACTCAATTGGGTCCTCGATCAGTTAGTCCCTTAGGAATCCATATTTGAGTTATTCTGATGGATTTCCCATTTTGTGTTGTAATTAATGCATAAGATTTTGACTTAGCAGATGATTTCCTGCTAGCCGCTTATCCTTTAGCTTTTGAAGAAGATTTTCTTTTAAAACTTCTTGACTTAGAGTCAAGTTTTAAATTACCAGGCTTATTAGTTTTTTCTAGCTTATTCTTAAGCCAGCTAATAGTCGATGGAACATAAACTATTTCATTTTTGAAAGCAATTTCTTCATGAATAGGATCAGATTCAATGTCAGTCATACTCCCTTTGACAAAACTTATTGGTTTAAGTTTGTCATTTGGTTTTGACTTTTTGCATGACAAGTTAGGGTTATTGCTATAAAATCCCAATCCGGATCTAGATCCTACAGGTTTCAACATGCTGATTTGATATTTGACAGCATCTCCAGACCTTGTCCATGCACAGACAACATAGTTAAGCCTTCTGTTTTCAGATGAAAGAGTTTGAATCTGTTCCTTGAGCATCTCATTCTCAGATGAGATCTCTTCAATCTTCTTTTCAAAAACATGTGACTCTTCCTCTTTAGACAGATTTGGTTTATTTAAATCTGATGACGATTTAGTTTCATTTAGAGATTCTGCTAGCTTTCTGTATTCGATAACCATGTCATCTAGTGTAGCTACTAGTTGTTCCCTTGAAAACATTTCGGAAGAGAAATCAAATACCTCAGTCTCCTGAGTTCCTTCTTCATCTTCTCTGGCCATGAAGCAAGCCGCGTCTTCTTCATCACTTTCACTGGATGAGAAGTACGAGCCATGACTGCTTCCTCTGTTCTTTCCGTCACCAGCCATAAGAGCCTTCAGCTCTTTTCCATCATCCTTTGCATCTTCACGCTTTGGCTTCCGGCATTCCAATGCATAATGACCTTTAATACCACAGTTAAAACAAGTAACATTAGCTTTATATTTTCTATTATCATTAGAATTTGAAGAGTTTGAGTTAGAGTTGCTCTGCTTCATGAAGTCGCCAAACTTCTTCACAAAGAGAGACATGGCATCGCTGCTCAGCTGCTGAGCTTCCATCTTCACGTCCGGAGCGGTTGGTGGCTCTTCAGTAGTCACCAACTCCTTGGCAATGATAACGGACGTGGGTTGATCTTCTTCCATCCTACAGTTCAGCTCGAACTCATAGGCTTTCAGGTCAGCAAAGAGATCAAAGAGAGAGATCTTGTTAAGATCTTTGGATTCTTTCATCGCCATAGTCTTTATGTCCCATTCTCTTGGAAGAGCACGCATGACCTTGATAGCAAGCTCTCTATTTCTATATGTCTTGCCCAGAATGGACAGAGAGGAGACGATCTTGCTAAATCTAGTGTCGAAATCGTTCATTGTTTCACCAGGACGCATTTTGAAGCTGTCGAACTGTTGAGTAGCAACCATGATCTTGTTTTCCTTGGTTTGCTCGTTGCCCTCACACAGTTGAGTGAGTCTGTCCCAGACCTCTTTGGCAGTGTCACATTCGATGATGTAGTTAAACATACTATCATCGAGAGATTTGTACAAAACATCGAGAGATCTGTAGGTTATTCTGCCTCTTTTCATCAGCGGTCCAGTCGGCCTTCTCCTTATCAATCTTGATAGGACCTTCTGTGACAACGCTCCACATGTCATCATGAAGAGAAGAGAGATGATCACGAACTCTTTTCTTCCAAACAATGTAGTTTTCACGAGAGAAGGTTGGAATGGATGTAGCACTGACATCTTTGGGTATGTTCGACATATTTCAGGAAAGGCTTGAGAATAGAAATAGGGCTCTAATACAAATTGATAGGATCGACTTTATCAATAGAGACGGGGTCTGACTAAGGATGAAGGCTTATGAAAAACGGTTTGAAAAAAATACTATTAGGGATTTAATTCGCTTTCTATTCTACGCAAACATGTGTAAACACTTGAAACGGATTCAAGGCGGAATTGTTTACTTGAGTTTGAAGCACAAGATAAAATATGAAAAGATGACAGAAATGAAGAACACAACAGTTTGTTTATGGATGTTCGGAGAAACTCTCCTACGTTACCCCTTCTTCCAACCACCGGAAAGATTCACTATAATATGATTAGAATCAAATACAGTTTACACACATACTTAGCTCACTATTGAACAGAACACTTTCTGTTCAATTATAAGATGAAGAATATCACTCAGCTAAAGGTGTTTTTATTCTAGCTCTCTCTCTCGATTCAAACAAGGTACAATCAGAAAGAAGCTTCACAAAATTAGTTTAGTAAGCAAGATGATTGAGTAGTTTCTCTCTCTGCAAAATAATATTGCTTGTTCGTTCGTTAAGGTAAGAAAAACAGGTAAGGTATTTCGTCTGTTGTCCTTAAGATTGGTTAAATATATAGCAGGAGATAACGGTCGAATCTTCAAGAATGATACGTGGAACTCTTCCATTGGAAAGCCTCCATTGTACACAGTAGGTTTTGAGCACAAGGATCGTGGTCGTACATCACTGGTAGTGCGCCGAATATTCCATCAGGGATGTACCTACAAAACAAGTAATGTGAGGAAAATTCTCTTACGTGGCATTCCTTGATTGGATGCATATAGCTGTTGTACTAATCTTCACTAGAAAGTGGAGCAGGAGTAGGGTACATCTATAACACGTGGGTAGGAGAAATGCAAGATTCAAGCGTACTGCTTAAACTGAGCATTAGACGTATTTCAGTTAGACGGATTGTGAAAATCCGTCTAATGAAATAAGTCATTTCCTTCTAATAGAAAAAACGTCTATTAGACCGCATGGTCTAATAGAATTAGACTCGCGTCTAATAACAATAACCATTAGACGGTACGTCTAACTCCAATGAGTTAGAGTACACGTCTAATTCCGGTTCTACCTCAGACTTGTCTGAAGGAGTTAGACTCACGTCTAACTTTCATTAATTAGACCACACGTCTAATTATTCAATAACAATTAGACCGGTACGTCTAACTCCACTGAGTTAGACTACACGTCTAATTCCGGTTCTACCTCAGACTTGTCTGAAGAAGTTAGACTCACGTCTAACTTTCATTAATTAGACCACACGTCTAATTATTCAATAACCATTAGACCGGTACGTCTAACTCCACTGAGTTAGACTACACGTCTAATTCCGGTTCTACCTCAGACTTGTCTGAAGGAGTTAGACGCACGTCTAACTTTCACTAATTAGACTACACGTCTAATTATTCAATAACCATTAGACCGGTACGTCTAACTCCACTGAGTTAGACTACACGTCTAATTCCGGTTCTATATCAGACTTATCTGAAGGAGTTAGACTCACGTCTAACTTTCATTAATTAGACCACACGTCTAATTCTGCATCAATTAGACTGCCCGTCTAATTACAAATATATTAGACTACACGTCTAACTCCTTGTATTCATTAGACTTGCGTCTAATTCTTTAAATCTATTAGACTACACGTCTAACTCCGATGAGTTAGACTATACGTCTAATTCTATTAGACTTACGTCTAATTCCGTGTATTCATTAGACTTGCGTCTAATTCTTTACATCTATTAGACTACACGTCTAACTCCGATGAGTTAGACTGTACGTCTAATTCCATGCAATGAAATCCAAAATCGGTCTAATGACCCTTATTAGTTCCAAGTCTTATAACATATTGTCTCAATACACCTGTATCAAAACTCATAAGTTATTTCATCATCAAAATATCAGAGGTTGAATTATTTAAACACTTAGTCAAAATAATTTGACCCAACAGTTTAGATCGGGTAACATATTTTCCACCTATATGTTGACTAGAAGCACCAGAGGCGATTCTTTAAGATTTTTCATTCTGACTAGGGTGTTGGCGACTGTGAAAACAATATACACCCTGGTCGAGTTGATCGGTTCGGGTTCACCCATCGGAACCCCCAAATACTCCAACAAACGACTTAGTTGTGCAGCGAACATTATATTTTCCTTGTTCTCCTAGTTGATGGAGAAACAAAGATTTTGAAATAATGTTCAAGCCCAGTTGACCTGGATCCCCTTTGAAATGACACACATATAGTCAAATTGATCTTGACTATAGAGATTGAATGAACCAGCCTTCCTTTGAAGCGCTTTTGCTACCACATCATTTAGAAGAATAAACTGTGGTTTAAGAACTTTCTTACTTCCATTCCGGTGAAGAATTTAAACCGATTTTTGAACCTTATAATTTAAATTGATATTCGATTAAAGAAGAAAGACATGATAATGATAGAACCGATATGAAGATCGGTTTGAAGTACAAATACAATGTTAAAATTAAAAATTAACCGACTTAGAACCTAAATCATTCTAGAGAGTTTGTCTTCCACCACTTCCTCATTGAGGACATTTGAGAGATTCACCGGTGTACCCGGTCCAAGATTTGGAACGAAGGTCCGGCTTAAGTGAGGAGCACAGCCGAACCGTTTCTTTGTTTCGACCATAGTCTTCAGGTTGTTAAAGATGACCGATGCCCAATTGATGGAGGTTGAGCTGACGATATAGGTCATCATGTCAAAAGTTCTTCTAGAGTAGTTTTGATTGGGGGACTGGCAGATGATCGACCGGTTAACGATCTCATGTAGGATTTGAATATGGGGAGCGAGTTTAGCTTTAAGGCCGTGATTTTGAATCGGTACATCGGAGCCGGACAGTTCAGCGTAATCATCAGATGAACTGCCCACCCGTGGTAGAAAGTCCGAGAACCCCTCGGTTGGAAGGTTGAACATCCCGGCGAGTCGGTTTTTCGGGAGAACGATGACACTGGTTTTCACAGTGGAGACAATGGCACCGTTATGCATATGTGCATTGGAGAAGAATTCTAGTACCTCTGGAAGAAAGAGAGGTCTGGATTCCTCTAGGAAATCGCGGAGGCCGGTGTCAACTAGAGATTCAAAGAGTATTTCCCTTGTTTCAACGTCATCCATGGATAGTACTAAATCAAAATCGATGCACAAATAGTTTCAGAGGATGGGATGAGACATTTTTCAGATTTTGCTTAGAGATGTAGAATGTTTGTCTTGGAATGTATTGGGGTGAGAGGGGGGAGGTTTCTTAAATAGATTTGAAATGAGAGGGAACGTAAGAGCATTTAATGTTAAGATTCCTTTTTGTCTCATTAATGCTGTGGAATATTTTCAAAACGCCTTGGGAAGTGGTACTTTTGACCGGTTACGGAGACCGAGGTTGAGAATCTAGTTGGAAACCAACTAAGTTGATGTAGTTTCTCATGCAGTTAGAATTCAAAATTACTAGAATTTCATTAAGTAAAAAGGTGAACTACAATAGACCGAAGAAAGCCATAATCGATTAAAATAGATAGAAATACAACCGGTGCGTGAAACAAAATGACCGGTTGTCCGAAGGAGTGACTCTTTAATGGCCGGAGGAGATGATTTTTCTGTTCTTTTTCTTCCATTCTTTCTCAAACCGCTCATAGAAAGAATCCGCGGAATCCCTGGTCAAGACCTGGGATTGATGCAGCCCTTCGCCCGGACAGAGTGGAACCCCGAGTTCGTTGAGTAGAGAACTTATTTGAGGAATAAAACTGGTGTGTCGAGTATTGATCATCCAGATTAGGATGTCAAACAACAACCTAGACCAGTTTACCGGAGTATCGGATGTTATGGCGTTCATGATGTTAAAGATCGCGGTACAGTAGATATTGGTGACATCCTTTCCCAAGATGGCCTTACCAATGATATCGTTGAGGAGCTGATATTCGGCCCTCAACGATGACTGTGCATCGTGATCATCGACCAGAGAGTTGGAGCGGGAAAATTCCAGAGATATTTCGGCTTTCTGTTCAGCCGAAACGGATAAGTCTGTAAGACCTTCTTTATGAAGGTCGAAGCACCGAGCGAAGTCTCGCTCGGTGAAGTCGAAAACAATTCCTCCTACCCTTGACTGGATAAGAGTATCAAAGAATGGAGTGCCATGAAAGACTCTAGCATTGTGAAAGAATTCGGTCACGGCTGTAGGAAATATGATATGTTTGTCATCTAGGAAAGACCGAAGACCGATACTTTCCAAAGACTTGATCATTTTGAAGATTTCGTAGTGTGTTGTCCGTTGTGCTGAGTCAAAATCAACTTGAAGAATGTTCTGGAACTGAGACATTTTTACCTTAGTAAGATGAGATGTTGAGGATGTGAATATTTGTTTGATATTCATCTAACTTATATATTAGTTGAAGGGTGATATAAGTGAGTAGTATTATCTAGAGGGTAACAGGTAATCTAGTTTATTTACCATAGGATAAAACATCTTGCATGAATTAAGTATGTTTATAGCCTAAGGTTGTGAGTCATAGGCCTGGACAGTGAAATATATTATATCTTCACGTCTTTTGAGGCATGACTGCTTTGTTTTGAAAATGTATCTTTTCAGAACAGATACGTCCAAACACAGACAGTTGATCCATTTTTGTTGGGAAGCCAAATATTCCAAAATATATTATATTCGAACCGGTTAGTTTTCAGTCGTTGGTCCCGATGCAGTTAATTAGTGTAGGTACTAAGTAACTGGTCGGTTTACTGTAACTGATAGACAAAGCGGTTCTTTAATAACTATGATGGTAGATTCAGTTTCCGACATTTTAGGAAGAGCTGTCGGTTTTGTCTGTTCGAACCGATTTTTCCCTTTAGAGGTTGAAGGTTTAGGAAATGAGTTGATTTATATCGGTTGAACCGAGGATGTTTCTGAAGAAAGAAAACTTAGCTTCCTATAGAGGCTTTGTGAAGATATTGGCTACTTGTTGATCGGTTGATATGTATTCCAACCGGATATGTTTCTGCATGACATGTTCCTGGATGAAATGATGCCTTATATCGATGTGCTTGGTTCTAGAGTGTAGAACCTGATTGTATGTGATGGCTATGGCACTTGTGTTATCACAGAAAATTGGAGACTCTTCGGCGGTGACACCAAAGTCCTTTAGTTGCTGTTGAATCCATAGAAGTTGTGAATAACAACTTCCGGCTGCCAGATATTCAGCTTCTACGGTTGATGTAGCAACCGACGTTTGCTTCTTGCTGTGCCATGAAACAAGCCGATCACCTAAGAATTGGCATGTTCCGCTGGTACTTTTTCTATCAACTTTACATCATGTATAGTCTGCATCAGAATAGCTTGTGAGGTTAAAAGATGAGTCCTTTGGATACCATAGACCGACTTTAGGGGTTCCCTTTAGATATTTCAGGATTTGTTTAGCGGCTGTATAGTGAGACTGTTTGGGAATAGCCTCGAATCTTCCACATACTTCGACCGCAAATAATATGTCCGGTCTGCTTGCTGTCAGGTACAAAAGTGAACCGATGATTCCACGATAGGCTGTCAGGTCTACTCCTTGACCGTCATCATCTTTATCCAGCTTGATTGATGAGCTCATTGGAGTGGCGGTAGAAGAACATGTGTCCATCCCAAATTTCTTTAGAAGTTCCTTTGTGTATTTGGGCTGACTGATGAAAGTTCCTCCTTCGAGTTGTTTAACATGAAGTCCTAGGAAGAAGCTTAATTCTCCCATCATACTCATTTCAAATTTGTTAGTCATCAGGGTTGAGAATTTATCACACAGCTTAGGATCGGTTGATCCGAAAATGATATCATCTACATATATTTGAACAAGTAGAATGTGTCTCTTTTTCTCAAATTTAAATAGGGTTTTATCTACTGAACCTATGGTGAAGTCATGATGTATCAGAAATGCGGTTAGAGTATCATACCAAGCTCTAGGAGCTTGTTTTAAACCGTAAAGGGCTTTATTTAGACGATATACATGATTAGTCAGGTCAGCATTTTTAAAACCGGGTGGTTGTTCAACGTATACTTCTTCACGTAAGTCACCATTTAAAAATGCACTTTTAACATCCATTTGGAATACTTTAAAAAAATTTAAAGCAGCAAAGGCTAGAAAAATTCTAATGGCTTCAATTCTAGCTACATGGGCAAATGATTTTTCAAAATTAATGCCTTCTTCCTGTTTGTATCCCTGTGCCACTAATCTAGCTTTGTTCCTCGTAACCAAACCGTCTTCATTAAGTTTATTTCTGAATACCCATCTTGTTCCTATGACCAGTTGATCTTTCGGTCTAGGGACTAGATACCAGACTTTATTACTCTCAAACTGGTTTAACTATTCTTGCATTGCAAAGATCCAATCCGAATCCGACAATGCTTCATCCACCTTTGTCGGCTCAATCTGGGATATGAAAGCGGAATTAAAGTATTCCTCCAGTTTTTGTCGCCTAGTTTGGATGGGTTTTGAATGGTCACCTATAATAAGCTCAGGAGGATGGTTTGTGTTCCTTATGAGATTCGGTTCATGAGTGTCTACCAAATCATCGTTTGTTTGATCAAGGCTAGATATATCGGTAGACTGAGCAATAGTGTCAGACCGACCGATTTCCTCAGTTTGAACCGAGGTGTCAGCTTCTTGCTGTGTGGCAGCTTGATCCGGCTGGGTTTCAACAACACCCATTTGGTCATGGACAAACCGTCTGTAAACCGAAATTGCATCTTCACTGTCAGAATGGATATTATGATTTTCCAATCTGTTGTGTAGATCAAAGGATGATGTAGTGTTACTTTCAACCGATTCATCGAATACAACATGAAGAGATTCTTCCACGGTTAAAGTTCTAGTATTATATACTCTATATACTTTACTAACCGCTGAGTATCCTAGCATTATCCCAATATCGGATTTTGCATCAAAAGCAGATTAGTAGTTTTTGCCATTAATGTGAATGTAACATTTACAACCGAAAATTATAAGATACTGAATGTTATGAATTCTATCAAAATACACTTCGAACGGTGTTTTATTGTGAAATTTGTTGATCAAAGACCAGTTTTGTGTATAACATGCAGTATTGATAGCTTCAGCCCAAAAATTTTGAACAACACCTGAGTCGGCTATCATAGACCTTGCTGCTTCCTTGAGAGTTCGGTTTCTTCTCTCAGCCAGGCCGTTCTGTTGAGGAGTTCTGGCACTGGACAACTCGTGTCTAATGCCGGATTCATCAAGAAATGAATTTAGAGTACTATTTGTAAATCTGGTTCCTCTATCACTCTTAATGCTATTAATACGTGTTGATTTTTCATTTTGTAAACGCTTAAGCAATGTAATTAAATTGGATGCGGTTTCACGTTTAGATGCCAAAAATGTGACCCATGTATATCTAGAATAATAATCAATAACAACCATACTGTAAAGCATACCACCTAGGCTGGTGACCTTAATCGGTCCAAATAAATCCATGTGAAGAAGATCTAAACATCGGTTAGACTGAATGTGTCATTTTCTCTTAAAGGTTGATTTAGTTTGTTTATCCATTTGACACGCTGAACACACCTTATCCTTATTAAATATTATATCAGGAATTCCTTCAACTAGCTTTTTACTATGGATATAGTTTAAGGTTTTGAGGTTTAGATGGTTTAACCTTTTATGCCATAGCCAGGTTTGATCGGTTTTAGCTACCATGCAAACAGGATGTTCCACTTCATTTTTCTAGTCTACCTTGTATATGTTTCCTAACCTATTTCCGGTTAGTAGTGTGCTACCCTGAGAGTTTTTAACTAAGCATGCATGTCTAAGAAATTCTATAGTATATCCAGCATCACACATCTGACTAATACCTAGCAGGTTAAAATGTAGATTTTCAACTAGAAGTATATTGTCAATTGTTAAATTACCATGGACAATCTTACCCTTGCCCACAGTTCTACCTCTTGAGTTGTCACCAAAGACTATCATTGCACCGGTTTCTATTTTGATGTCGGTCAGAAGGTTGTTGTTTCCAGTCATGTGTCTGGAGCAACCGTTGTCCAGGTACCATTCAGAGTTTTCTAGCCGTTTCTTCATATCCTGCAAAATATACATATTTACAACTATTTGGTACCCACATTTACTTGGGTTCACAATTGATTAGTCCCTTGGGTATCCAGACTTTAATAAGTCGGATAACTTTCCCGGTCATGGTTCTAACTAATTTTCCTGTGCTTGGCTTCACATCTTTCTGTTGTCCTAAGAGTTCCTTATTTTGTAGTGGCTTTTGGTTTATTCTATATGGTCGTGGATCAGTTTGATTACCTTTTGGCCGGTTGGCTTTCCTTCTCTCAAGATAAAGCCACTTTTCGGAGTCAGTTGGACTTACATATGTTATTTCTTCTTCCGGTTTTGAATCACTTTGTTCCTCATCGTCGGTTAAAGAGCTCTTGACAAATCTTACAAAGGGAAGATTGTCTTTTGTGAGTTTTATCTTGTTGGAACGGTTCCCGTTGTCGGATCTGTTGTTTTTGTATCCAAGACCAAATTTGCATTTGGGATGTCTTTGATATTTAGACAACTAGTTCACCGCTTCACTGGATCTTTTCCATGCGGCTATTCGATACCTGGTTCTTGCATCTTCCTCTTCGGTCAACTCTTTAACTGACTCCTTGATATATTCAGTCTTAGAGGATAGTTCAGGTGCTGCCTCGATTTCTAAGATTTCATCAGGTTGAATACTATCGGTTTCAGGTTTGGACCGGGGTGGTACTATAGGGTCGGTTTTAAAGTTGAGTCGGGTTGGTACTAAGGTTAATAGGTTCTTATACTCTATTACCATGTCATTTAGTGCATTAACTAAATCATCTTTAGTAAATTCTTCACAAGAAAAATCAAATACTTGTTCTTCGTTTGCCATGAGACAAGATAGTTCATCATCGCTGTCATTGTGAGCCCATAAACTTCCTCCATCATCGGCTATCAGTGCTTTCTGAATTTCCCTCCCTTCACCGGTTTGTGAGTAGTTGTTTCTTTGGTTCTGGTCATCCGGTTTCTGGTCATCCCGTCTTGGTTTTCTGCATTCCCACCTGAAATGTCCCAAACAGTTGCAATTATAACATCTAATATTAGATTTATCACTGTAGTTATAGTTGTTGTTTGTCGGTTGGCTTTTCTTCATGAATCTACCAAACTTCTATGCAAGTATTTCCATTGCATCCTCAGGGAATTGTTCAGCAGACTTGATCGGTGCAACAGCTACATGTTCTATGAATGTGACTAATGCCTTAGTAGCGGTTGAGGCTGATGCTTCATTTTCGATCCTGGATCTCATTTCAAACTCATATGCCTTCAGATCTTCGAATACATCGTGTAGCTTCATTTTGTTTAGGTAGTTTGATTCTCTCATCACCATCGTCTTTATGTCCCATGCACTCGGAAGAGATCTTAAAGCTTTGATGATTGTTTCCTTGTTATCATACTTCTTTCCAAGAGTTGATAGCTCATTTATCACATTTGTAAACCGGTCACTGTACTCCCTCGTGGTTTCTCTCCTGGCTTCATCTTGATGTTTTCGAACTTCTGGGTAGCCACCATTATCTTGTTTTCCTTGGTTCTTTCATTTCCCTCATGAAGTTGAATCACCGTTTCCCGTACTTCCTTTGAGGTTTTGCACTCTCTAACCTTACAGAAGGTATTTCTGTCCAAACCTTTGAAGATATGGCTTCTAGCATGATTATCTAGATTGTTTCTCCTCCTATCCTCAGCAGTCCAATCCTTTCTATCTTTATCAATCGTTATCGATCCTTTAGACAGGATGAACGACATCTCATCATCCATAATGATTAGGTGCAAGTGCATGCATATCTTCCAGTTGGAGAAATGATCACCTTCTAGCATTGGAGGCTTCTCGAAAGTCATGCTTGCTTGCTTCGGGTTGCTTGAGTATTAAAACTAACTGCTCTGATACTAATTGTTAGGATCTAGATCGAGGGTGGGGAACCGGGGTCTGACCGGTTAACACTGTCTGACAACACTCAACGGTTGGTGTTTAATCCGGTTAGAGATTATCACCGGGTTTCAATACTACACAGGCTGTCACAAACCCTTGAACCGAGTTCAAGTGCGGAAGTGGTTTGTTTCAGACTGAAGCAACACACACATAGGATGAATAGAGATAGGTTTTAGAGAATATCGGTTTGGAGATTAGAAGGTCGGTATGAGATTTAGTAAATCGGTTAGAATGATGTAATTCGGTTATAACAGTGTGAGTCGGTTAGAAAGCAGAACCAGTAGAAAGTAAAGGAACAAGACACAGGTTTTTATGGATGTTCGGAGATAAAACTCCTACGTCACCCCTTCTTCTCGAAACCGCGAGAAGGATATTCACTAAGGAATACACAAACACAATACACGATCGAGTCTTATTTTCTACTCGATAAACACTCTTACAATTCTCACAGAAATTGTAATCACACTTCAAATGCACACTTAAGCTTTTAATCTTGTAGAGAGATACACAACTTGTAACTTGGGTTGTTGGCGCTCTTGATTGTTGTATCTCTTAGAACTTATGGAACTCTCAGAACTGCATTTACTCCTCTTCAGTTCCTTCTTTTATAGATGAAATGTGTCAACGGTCACATTTCTTCAACGGATACCTTCAGGTAATCCTTGAATCTGACTGGTTGAGCAGAGGTTCATCATTGCATTAATTGCGGTTTAAGCTTCCAAAGCATGGACACGAACTCTCTTCTTCCACACGATATAGTTTTCTCTTGAGAATGTGGGGATTGCGGTAGCACTGGCATCTTTGGTTGTGGTCGACATTCTTAGAGATAGCTTGAGAATAGAAACAGGGTTCTAATACCAATTGAAAGGATCGGTGACACTAATAGAGATAAGGGTTTAACTATTGATGACTACTTCTGGAAAACGGTTTGATAGAAATCCTGTTAGAGATTAATATGACATTCTATAATTCACAAACCCTTGCAAACTCTTGAAGTGATTCAAGTGTAGAAACGTTTGCTCAGGTTTGAAGCTAAGCACCGATGAAGGAGAAGATGACAGAATGTAAAAGACACAAAAAGTTGTTTATGGATGTTCAGAGAAAAAATCTCATATGTCACCCCTTCTTCCAATCACCGGAAGGATTCACTATACATTTCTTATAATCAAATACAGTTTCAATACTAGCTAACTGTTGAACAGAACAAACTATGTTCAACTTACAGTATATTGAAGAATATCACTCAGCTAGACAATACTTTGATTCTATCTCTCTTTTGATATATAAAACATTGTAATAAAGAAAGAAAATAGTAATATCGATTGTAAGTTCAGTAGACTTGTTAATTAGCTAACTTGGTTGTTCGTTCGTGTGTCTTTTTTTCCGTTGTCCTTGAGGATCTTTAAATAAAGAACATGTACTAACAATCGAATCTTCTAGAGTGACACGTGGCAAACACCCATTGGAAAGCCTCCATAGTACACAGGTAAAACAGACACTGTGCACAAAGATCGTGGCCGTACCAATCTGGTAGTGCACCGAATGTTCTTCTAGGATTGTCCTGCAAGAAACAAGTAGTGGGAAGAATATTTGCTTACGTGGTATTAATTCATTGGATGGAACTGGCTATCGTACTGATATGCACGAATTAATGGAGTAGGAGTATCATACAACTAGTTGATCGTGGGTAGACGAATGCTAACTTCAAGCAACTGCTGAACCGAGGCATTAGACGTGCTCCATTAGACTACCAAGTCTAATGAAGTTAGACGCCCGCGTCTATTATCAGGATCCATTAGACCACCAAGTTTAATAAAGTGAGACGACATGTTTAACTACGTATCCCCTCAAACTAGTCTGGAGGAGTTAGACTCCCTACGTCTAACTTCCATCTGTTAGATTGCACGTCTACTTACGTCAATTAGACTGCACGTCTAACTACGTCTATTAGACTACACGTCTAACTACGTCTATTAGACTGCACGTAACTACATATCCGTTAGACTGCACTTCTAACTACTTATCCGTTAGACTGCACGTCTAACTACGTCTATTAGACTGCACGTCTAACTACGTCTGTTAGACAGCACATCTAACTACATATCCGTTAGACTACACGTCTAACTCCGTCTGTTAGACGTGACGTCTAACTCCGTCTGTTAGATGTGACGTCTAACTACGTCTCCGTTAGACTGTACGTCTAACTACGTCTCCGGTATACTACACGTCTAACTACGTCTCCGTTAGACTGCACGTCTAACTACGTCTCCGTTAGACTGCACGTCTAACTACGTATCCGTTAGACTACACGTATAACTATGTTTGTTAGACTGCACATCTAACTACGTATCCGTTAGACTGCACGTCTAACTACGTATCCGTTAGACTGCACGTCTAACTATGTCTCTGTTAGACTGTACATCTAACTACGTCTGTTAGACTGCACGTCTAACTACGTATCCGTTAGACTGCACGTCTAACTACGTCTGTTAGAATGTACGTCTAATTACGTATCCGTTAGATTGCACGTCTAACTACGTCTGTTAGACTGCACGTCTAACTACGTCTGTTAGATTGCACGTCTAACTACGTCTGTTAGACTGCACGTCTAACTATGTCTGTTATACTACACATCTAGCTACGTATCTGTTAGACTGCACGTCTAACTGCATACGTTTCATAACCAATACGTCTATGAACTTGATTCAAGCTAAGTCAAACTTACATGTTTTGACGCACCTTCACAAAAACAATTAGACGACTTAGTTTTCTTCTTATTTAAGTTTTACACAAGTTCATCATCAAAATACCGTTAGTTAGAATAGTTTGAGCCTTAGTCAAAATAATTTGACCCAACACTCTTCTTACTCAACTTAAGAAGACAAATGCCCATATTTCCATCTGAGAAATCATGATGTATTCTATAGAACACAACCAGGTTATTCTGAATGAACTAAGTAAGGCTATTGTACCAGTCAATACAACTTTTGAAGAGTTGGTTGGAATCATTTCGGCAACTCCTTAAATCAACTTGATAGATTTTGAATACAAAGATCTACATCTTCCTTACAAAACCCATGTTAAGGAAATGGATGATAAAGTCATTCTCATCACTCTAATCGACAATGGTTCAGCATTGAACATGTGTCCTTAGAAGACTCTATAATAAATCGGCATTTCTACTAATAAAGTTCGTCCCTTAGACTTCTACGTCCAAGTCTTTGATAATTCTCGTCGAGAGATTATGGGTAGCTTTCGAACAACAATTTAAGTAGCCGATACACCTTTTGAATTAGAATTCTATGTGATCAATATGCGACCATCATATAACATAATCTTGGAATGACCTTGGTTGAATCAGGCTAAGGCTATGGCCTCTACCCTGCATCAGAAAATATGGTTCATGACTAATGGTAAACTCATCACTATAGAAGGTGAGAAACACGTCACGATTGTCATTAGTTCAACTCACTCAACTAACCCTAAGGTTGATTTAAGTGGATTCGATATATGTCATATATATAGGAAAAGATAGAATTCATCTCATCTTCCTGAGTTTACCCCATATAGTGTCATCTCCATGCGTCTCATGTAGAAAATGGGATATTTCCCAAGAATGGGTCTAAGGCGAAATGTTACAGGCTTGACTTTTTTTCCTTGGTCTTATTACGACTTAGACAACTTCGGTGTCAGATATCCTCCTACAAGGTATGAAGGTTCTAGAAAAGGTAAAATATCTGAGTAATATATAACTATTCCTTCAATCCTAAATGGATAGTTTGTGCGAGAAGGGGAAACCACAATGTATTTTGATTTCCCCGAGCCATTCTTTAATCAAGTTTTACAAACCAGTTCTCTAGGTTTCAAAATCTTTTTAGATTGTTCTTTTAATTCTAATTCATTTGTTAACATGATTAGGAAAAGGACTACTTATTGGTACGAAACTCTGGGAAGGCTGGTCAGAGACGATCCCTCTCTAACGGAGGAAGACTTGAATTATGAAGGACCTTGTAAGATAAGCTCCATAACCCTACTATCAACTGGTAGAGTTCCTGTAATCAACATGAGAGTTGATGATGAAGATGCTCTCCTTTTTTACTGTTTAATGTTGTAATAAATAAAGTAGTCTATAATGACAATCCTAAGGGGATGTCTTCGTCTTTTTGTAATAAAATACCAGAGTGCAGTTTTGAATATTTATCAGATGATAATGATGTTTCTTTTCAGTTTGATATTAATTTTAAAATGAAAAACTTCTTGGAACATAATGACGAAATTGTTTCTGAAACTAAAACGACAATCGAAATAAACCTCAATACGGTCGACGATCCTCAAATTGTATTATTGGATAAAGCCTGTGTGATGACGAACGTCATGAAATGGTAGAATTTCTAAAGGCCAGCAAAGACGTGTTCGCCTAGTCTTATGAGGATATGCCCGGAGTGGATCCTACTATTGTTCGACATTATATTTCCCTATATCCTAAGGCTAAACCCGTCAAACAGAAGTTAAGACGAATGAAAACTATGGTTGTTGCCAAGATAAAAGAGGAAGTTCAGAAAAAATTGGAAGAAAATTTCCTCGAAGCTATAGACTACCCACATGGATAGCCAATGTGGTTCTTGTCTTGAAGAAAGACGAAAAGATGTGCGTGTGTGTAGACTACCTCGATTTGAATTCAGCCTCCCTAAGGATAACTTTGCTCTACCTCATATCAACATTCTGGTCGATCAAGCTATTGGCAATCAGCTAGTGTCTTTCATGGATGGATTTTTAGGATATAACTAAATCATAATCACTGAAGTAGACAAAAAGAAGACCACATTTATCACAGAGGTAGACACATTCTATTTCAGGGTCAAGCCCTTCGGTCTCAAAAACGTCACTATGAGCTTGCATGACATGATACATGAAGAAGTGGAAGTCTACATTGACGACATGATCGTGAAGTCTAAAGATCGCCAGGGTCATATTCTTAACTTAGACAAATTCTTGTAGAGAATTAGAAAATATCGGCTTCAGTTAAATCCAAAGAAGATTGCTTTTGGAGTCACTGCTAGTAAGATGTTAGGTTTCCTTATTACCCAACGTGGAATAGAAATCGATCCCTTTAAAATTGAGTTAATTACGGCTATTCCTATGCCTCGAAATGGGAGAGAAGTCGGGGCTTTCTTGGGAAAATTCAGTTTATTAGTCGGTTCATAAGCAAACTGACTCTCACATGTGATCCTCTTTTCAAAATACTGAAAAAGTATCAGAAATTCCAATTGGATGAAACTTTTCAACAAACATTTAACAAAATTAAAGACTATTTAAAGTCACCACCGGTTCTTATACCACCAAAGCCCGGTGTTCCTCTAATATGTTGGGTCATATTATTTTGACTAAGTGTTGAAATAATTTAACCATTGGAATTTTGATAATGAAATGACTTATGCGTTTTAATGCAGGTGTATCGAAATCATATTTCATAAGACTTGGCTCGAATGAGGCACATTAGACCGATTTTGGCATTAGATGCACAGAATTAGACGTGCAGTCTAACTCAGCGGAGTTAGACGTGCGGTCTAATGAATGCACATAATTAGACGTGCAGTCTAATAGACTTCGGGATTAGACGTGCAGTCTAACTCGTGGAGTTAGACGTGCAGTCTAATAGATTTCGGAATTAGACGTGCAGTCTAACTAGTGGAGTTAGACGTTCAGTCTAATAGATCTCGGAATTAGACGTGCAGTCTAACTCAGCGAAGTTAGATGTGCAGTCTAATAGATCTCGGAATTAGACGTACAGTCTAACTCAGCGGAGTTAGACGGGCAGTATAATAGATCTCGGAATTAGATGTGCAGTCTAATAGATCTCGGAATTAGACGTGAAGTCTAACTCAGCGGAGTTAGATGTGCACTCTAATGTATACGGAATTAGACGTGTAGTCTAATGTATACGGAATTAGATGTGCAGTCTAATGTATACGGAATTAGACGTGTAGACAAATGTATACGGAATTAGACGTGTAGTCTAATGTATTTGTAATTAGACGTGCAATCTAATATATTTGGAATTAGACGTGCAGTCTAACTCAGTGGAGTTAGACGTGCAGTCTATTGGAATGTGAAGGTTAGACGTGAGTCTAACTCCTTCAGACAAGTCTAAAGTAGAACTGGAATTAGACGTGCAGTCTAACTTAGTGGAGTTAGACGTGCAGTCTAATGGTTTGTGTATAATTAGACGTGTAGTCTAATTAGTAAAGGTTAGACGTGAGTCTAACTCCTTTAGATAAGTCTGAAGTAAAACCGGAATTAGACGTGCAGTCTAACTCAATGGAGTTTGACGTGCATTCTAATGGTTATTGGATAATTAGACGTATAGTCTAATTAATGAAGGTTAGACGTAAGTCTAACTTCTTTAGATTAGTCTGAAGTGATTGTAATTAGACGCAAGTCTAATCCCATTAAACCAGGCGGTCTAATGGTTTCTGCTCTTAGACGGGGATGTTTGATTTCAATAGACAAGGGCGTCTAATTGAAATACATCTAATGCTCAGCTTAAGCAGTATGCTTGAAGCTAGCACCCGCTACCCACGTGCTATAGATGTACCCTACTCCTGCTCCACTTTCTAGTGAACATTAGTACAAGAACTATATGCAACCAACCAACGAATGCCATGTAAGAGAATTTTTCTCATATTACTTGTTTTGCAGGTACATCTCTGATGGAATATTCGGCGCACTACTAGTGGTGTACGGCCACGATCCTTGTGCTCAGCACCTATTGTGTACAATGGAGGCTTTCCAATGGAAGAGTGCCACGCATCATTCTAAAAGATTCGATCGTTAGTCTCTTCCTTGTATTTATCAAATCTCAAGGGTAACGGACAATCAGCTAATCAATCGAACGCGAACTGAACCAACAAACAATCTGATTTTACAGAGAGAGAAAGCTATTCGATCATCTTGCTTACTGAATTTAAGCCTTTGAATATTCATACTGTGAAGCTGCTTTCCTGATTGTACTATGTGTGAATCAAGATAGAGCTAAAATCAAAAATACCTTTAGTTGAGTGATATTCTTCATCTTGTATATTAAACATAGTGTGTTCTGTTCAATAGTGAGCTACGTGTGTGTAAACTGAATTTATTCTAATCATATTATAGTGAATCCTTCCGGTGGTTGGAAGAAGGGGTGACGTAGGAGAGTTTCTCCGAACATCCATAAACAAACTGCTTTGTAATTTCATTTATGTCATCTTTTCATCTTTTATCTTGAGCTTCAAACCCAAGTAAACAATTCTGCCTTGAATATGTTTCAAGTGTTTACAAGTGTTTGTGAAGAATAGAAAGTGAATTAAATCCCTAACAGGATTTCTTTCAAACCGTTTTTCATAAGCCTTCATCAATAGTCAGACCCCGTCTCTATTGATAAAGTTGATCCTATCAATTGGTATCAGAGCCCTGTTTTTATTCTCAAACTTTTCCTAAAAGATGTCGACCATTACCAAAGATGCCATTGCTACAACCATTCCAACTTTCTCTCGAGAAAACTACATTGTTTGGAAGAAAAGAGTTCGTGCTCATCTTTATTCTATTCATGACGACATGTGGAGTGTTGTGAAAGAAGGTCCTATCAAGATTGATAAGGAGAATGCTGACTAGACCGCTGATGAAAAAAGGCAGAACAACCTCAACAACATGGCTCTTGATGTTCTGTACAGATCCCTTGATGACAGCATGTTCAACTACATTATCGAATGCGATACTGCCAAAGAGGTCTGGGATAGACTCACCCAACTATGTGAGGGCAACGAGCAAACCAAGGAAAACAAGATCATGATTGCCACTCAGTAGTTCGATAGCTTCAAGATGCGTCCTGGTGAAACAATGAATGATTTTGACACTAGATTCAGCAAGATTGTCTCCTCCCTGTCCATCCTAGGCAAGACCTATAGCAACCGGGAGCTTGCTATCAAGGTCATGCGTGCTCTTCCAAGGGAATGGAACATAAAGACAATGGCGATGAGAGAAGCCAAAGATCTTAACAAGATCTCTCTCTTTGATCTCTTTGCTGATCTCAAGCCTACGAGTTCGAGCTGAACTATAGGATGGAAGAAGATCAACCCACATTCGTTATTATTGCCAAGACGCTGGTGACTGCTGAAGAGCCACCAACCGCTTCGAATGTGAAGATACAGCTCAACAGCTGAGCAGTGATGCCATGTCTCTCTTTGTGAAGAAGTTTGGCGACTTCATGAAGAAGAGCAATTCTAACTCAAACTCTTCAAATTCTAATGACAATAAAAAATCTAAAGCTAATGTTACTTGTTTTAACTGTGGTATTAAAGGTCATTATGCATCGGAATGCCAGAAGCCTAAACGTGAAGATGTCAAAACTGATGGAAAAGAGCTGAAGGCTCTTATGGAAGGTGACGGGAAGAACAAAGGAAGAAGACGTGGTTCCTACTTTTCATCCAGTGAAAGTGATGAAGAAGAGGTGGTCTGCTTCATGGCAAGAGAAGATGAAGAAAGAACTCAGGAGACTGAGGTATTTCACTTCTCTTCCGAAAGGTTTTCAAGGGAACAACTTGTAGCTGCACTAGATGACATGGTCATCGAGTACAGAAAGCTAGCATAATCCCTAAATGAAACTAAATCTTCACTAGTTATAAACAAACCAAATTTGTTTCAAGCTGAAGAGTCAAATGTCTTTGAAAAGAAGATTGAAGAGATCTCATCTGAGAATGAGATGCTCAAAGAACAGATTCAAACCCTTTCATCGGAAAACAAAAGGATTAGTGGCTAGTAGGAAGTCATCTGCTAAGTAAAAATCTTATGCATTAATCAAAACACAAAATGGGAAATCCATCAGAATAACTCAAATATGGATTCCTAAGGGACTAATTGATCGAGGACCCAACTGAATATGGGTACCAAAATGTATAAATAGTTTCTTTTGTAGGTGATGTAGGAGGGTTGCAAGAAGGAAGCAAGAAGAATACTCTTTTGAGTACACAGCCTGGATGATCAACAATGGCTTTTGCCATTCCAGTAGATTAAATGTTCTTATGTGTTAAAATTGATTTCGTCTTTGGACCACAAAAATTGTCTTTTATGCTTTTCTGTCCCTATACAAAATGAGAGGAAAAATTACTTTGGAAGTAAGGATACCCTCTAGACGAATATTCTTAATCGGTCTATTAGACAAGTGTGTCTAAAAGAAACATCTTGTACTTAGACGCATTTTTGCTCAAAATCTATACATCTAAGTCTATATGTTGAGGTTTTAAACCTATGCGATTAGACGGACACGTCTAATAGACGTTAGACCTTCTTACGTTATGAGAAAGAGGATGCTCACGTCTATTCAAACACACGTCTAACACGTGGTGTTTATGCGGACTTAGACGTACACGTCTAATAGACATTAGACGTAATTTTTTTTACACGGAATTAGACGTATGCGTCTAACGGACCTATCAGTCTAATAAACGTTTAATTATATAGATTTGTGTAGTAAGAAAAACGTCTAACTACGTGCCGATTAGACTGATCAAGGATAGTTGTCCCACGTGAGGATATATCCGCTTTTCCCGCTAAAATATCAAACAGTCATCTCTTACCAACATGAAGACACGTGTCTTTCAAGTTTAGAGAAAATGACTAAAATACCCTCATTTTTAATGATGACTCCTTGAAAAAGGACGTCTAACATTTATTGATGGGCAATACCCTTAAGAAAAGTGACAGTTATTCTGTGTATCTTTTCTCTGTCTATATAAGGATATTTGTGCATGAGTTAGAAAGCTTTTCGTCTCTCGAAATCCTTAAGAACCCTTGTTTTCTTTGCATTTCTCTCTCTAAATCTCTCTGAAATCTTGTGTCTGTTCATATTCCTTCAAAAATGGTGAACAAGAAAACCACTTTGGGTCATTGTACATTGCAGGTGGATTTTCCATCGGTCTACACTTTCGATCAAC
Organism: Impatiens glandulifera; assembly: GCF_907164915.1. Taxonomy (NCBI): domain Eukaryota; kingdom Viridiplantae; phylum Streptophyta; class Magnoliopsida; order Ericales; family Balsaminaceae; genus Impatiens; species Impatiens glandulifera. Next base: position 34,529 of record NW_025919770.1, on the reverse strand, counting down.
CGGAAGTGGTGGATATGTTCAGAACCCTAGAGTATTATGGGTTGAGGAAGTATCTCGGTGGTCCTTTCATATAACATGAGAAAGAAGTTCGCGAGTTCTTCAAATTTGCAACTATGGTGGGTGAATCCATCGTAGCAACCGTCAACGGCGTGGAATTTTCTTTCGATGAAACTGTATATGCGGAGTTCTTTGAACTTCCAACGGAGGGGAACACGTTTGATTTGATTCTTTCATCAGAAATCATGCAAGAGATGAAGAAGACATTTTCTGTCGATGGCTCGATGATCCATGTAAATGGAAAAAGAAAGTCATTAAACCTCATTTCATTCTGCTGAACGACGTGGTAGCAAAAGCGCTCCAAGGAAAATCTGGATCCTTCCATCTCTATAGTCAAGACCGTTTCGACTATATGTGCGCCATATCAAAAGGAATCCAGGTAAACTGGGCATCTACCATTTTCTAGAACCTCTACTTTTCTATTTGCCAGACAAACAAGGAAAGCATAACGTATGCGGCTCAACTGAGTCGATTGATGGAGCATTTGGGGGTTCCTATGGGTGAACCAGAGGAGATCAACTCTCCGAGGGTATTCTCTGCCCTTACAGTCGCTAGTACCCTGATAAGAATGAAGAACAACATGGAATGTGCCTCTGGTGCATCTAGTTTTCAAACAGGTGGTAAATCTTCTGCTCGATCCAAACAACCATCTGCTTCTGTTATGTCAACGGGGGAAATAAGATCGAAAACAGTGAATGAATCGGAGGATAGTTCCTCCAGTCTAAAAAGCTCAACGAAGAAGGACTCTGAATCAGTAGATTCAAGGTTAAGGCAAGGTACAGGTGTACTTGTTGCAACTCCCATTTCCTCTATATCTACTCTAGCAACCATTCTGAGAAAGCCTTCGAGATCCTGTGTCTCGAAGGAAAAGAAGACGAAGGCGCCTCGCGCGTCTAAATCATTGAAGGTAACCTCCTCTAAATCTTTGGCCGCTGTGCCTAAGTTTGATGTTCCTGTAGTGGAACAAGATGAATCTGTTTTTTCTCCAGTAAGAGAATCTGCTGAAGGGCCCACTATTGAGTTAGCTAGTCCAAATGAGTAAAATGCTAACAGAACTGTGTCTCTTGTTGTTCAACCCGATCAAGTAGCCGCCGGTGCTACAGAAAGTGCTCAACCAGAACAAGGTGTTGTTCTTACCCTTGTTGGTGGTGAATCTGCTGAAAAAGATTCTTTAGTAGCCGGGAAGGTTACTCGTGTAGAGCTCCCTGTCGAGCTGTGTAAGAAACCCCAAACGACGTACAAATTGATGTGTTCCGCGAGGCAGTCATGCGGAATTGTGTTTAGTGAACCCAGACCTGCTCCAAAACCCGTCGAGGTTGTTGGAAAAGGTAAAGATATTGCAAATCCAGTTCCTAAAGAAGTATCAGAGGCAACAAGCATTGTTGACCTTGTGTTAGATCAAGTTAAAGCCATTGCGACTGAAAAATTGGAAATCTTTGAATCATGGTCCCTGGAAAGATTGTCTGTTAAGTACAATGAAACTCTGTCAAATTCTTCTATAACCCGTGAGTGGAAGAAGCGTGTAGACAACAAGAAGAAACTCAAGTGGGCTAAAACTTCAAAGGTGGATGAGGCTCTAAAGAGAAAGGATCTCGTTGAAGCATGCTTATGTGGAAGAGCACTTTTCCCAATTCTTGAAGCCAGAAAGGCTAATTTTAATCCTATTGAGAAAGGCTCTGAGGTGGAAGTGAAAGTGTTGAAGAAGCTGGATGACATCATGGATAGCTACGTTTCGATAGATACCCGATACGTTCATGGAGATAATTGCTCTAGTGCAAAACCTTTTGATGATGATGAACCGATGGATATTGTTTGATGCTGATAATGATGTCGATGAGCTAGATGCTGCTCTTTTGATCGAATTTGAGAATCTTTCTGCTGAAGAAAGACGTATTCTGGATCAACCCATTCAAGAGAATCCTCATGAAGAAGAAGATGTGATTGTTCAAAAGCCTGAACAAGCTCTTGTAACAAATGAAGAAGAAGTTCTTGAAGAAGATGTTGTTGAGGAGGTTGCTCAAGCCCCTATTGAAGAAAACGTTGTGATATCCCCTGTTGTGAGAATAGAGGAAGCTCAAGAGAAGATGGCTGAGGTAAATCATCCAGAGATTATCAGATCTGAGGGGGAACCCTCCAAAGATAAAGATGCTGAAAGAGAAAGTTCCTCATCTGAGGAGGAACAAGATCAATATGCAAGTTATGCCAGGCCCCTTCTATTCCCCAACACCATTGTGGGAAGTGTTCATGAAAATGTCAACATTCCTCTTCACTACTCTGGTGATCTTTATGAAAGATTTCAGAGAGCTGAAAGGGAAATATTAGAAGAGGAGCAAAATGAAGCTGCTAAGGTAGCTGAGAAGGATCAACCGGAGCAATCGATGTAGATTCATACTCATTTCGAACCCATTCAGAGTATGGAAGCAGAGTCTCAAGAGAACTCATCCAACGAAGAATCCTCTGCTAACGGTATTAAGATTTTAAAATCTATGACTTATGTACTCTCATCTCTTTAGAAGAATGTGGTCTCTATTGGTTCAAACATTATAAAAGCTTTGAACACTCAGAAAGAAGAGAGGAAGGATTTTGCTGAGGTTATCAAAGTTCTTACTGAATTAGATAACACTCTGAAGAAGAACACGTATGAGACTCACGTCTCAAATTTAAACTTCTCCAAGTTTGAAAAGAATCTCTTTAGTCGCCAATTTGAAATGTTGGACCTTGAAAGGCACATCAACGATGATCGCCATAGGGAGACTTTGGATGAACTCAGCCTGATCAAGAATTAGATGGTGGAAATTCAAGAATGTTTAAGAATAATAGTTGGTGAACGATAGGAATTTGCTGACTCTATTGCAAGGAAGTTTCAAGCAAAGGAGAATGCTAAAGCTAATGCTGAAAGAGATCAACCTCGAATCACCCAAGGTGAATCAAGTATAAGAAGTGACAGTGTGTCAACTAGCACTCGATCCAGACGAGCTCCAAGTAACGATGATAATCCTAGGACAACTAAGAGAGGCGGAGGTCGAAGCGGTGGTGATCATGGAGGCAGAAGTAGTGATGGTGACCGTAGTAGACTATCTGGTGTTGATCAAAGAGGTCGTGCCAGTGGTGGTGATCGTGGAGGAAGAAGCAGTTGTGGTGGTCGCAGTTTTCCTCCTTTTCTCAACATGTTAACCGGCCAAGACATGAGCCCAACTGATCCTCGAGTAAAAAGGAAAGAACAATAATTTCTTTTCTTTTCCTCTATTTAAGTTTTTCAAACAATGTTTCTTTGATAATATTCTAAATATTGGTTTTCAATTTCTTCATCAAAAAGGGGGAAATTGTTGGGTCAAATTATTTTGACTAAATATTGAAATAATTTAACAATTGGAATTTTGATGATGAAAGGACTTATGCGTTTTGATGCAGGTGTATCGAAATCATATTTCATAAGACTTGGCTTTAATGAGGCACATTAGACCGATTTTGGCATTAGATGCACAGAATTAGACGTGTAGTCTAACTCAGCGAAGTTAAACGTACAGTCTAATGAATGCACAGAATTAGACATGCAGTCTAACTCGTTGAGTTAGACGTGCAGTCTAATAGATTTCAGAATTAGACGTGCAGTCTAACTATTGGAGTTAGACGTGCAGTCTAATAGATCTCGGAATTAGACGTGCAGTCTAACTCAGCGGAGTTAGATGTGCAGTCTAATAGATCTCAGAATTAGACGTGCAGTCTAACCTAGCGGACTTAGACGTGCAGTCTAATAGATCTCGGAATTAAACGTGCAGTCTAATGTATACAGAATTATACGTGTAGTCTAATGTATACGGAATTAGAAGTGCAGTCTAATGTATACGGAATTAGACGTGTAGTCTAATGTATACGGAATTAGACGTGTAGTCTAATGTATTCGGAATTAGACGTGCAGTCTAACTCAGCGGAGTTAGACGTGTAGTTTATTAAAATGTGAAGGATAGACGTGAGTCTAATTCCTTCAGACAAGTCTGAAGTAAAACCGGAATTAGACATACATTCTAACTCAGTGGAGTTAGACGTGCAGTCTAATGGTTTGTGTATAATTAGACGTATAGTCTAATTAGTAAAGGTTAGACGTGAGTCTAACTCCTTCAGACAAGTCTGAAGTAGAACCGGAATTAGACGTGCAGTCTAACTCAGTGGAGTTAGACGTGTAGTCTAATAGTTATTGGATAATTAGACGTATAGTCTAATTAGTGAAGGTTAGAAGTAATTATAACTCCTTCAGATTAGTCTGAAGTGATTGTAATTAGATGCAAGTCTAATCCCATTAGACCAGGCGGTCTAATGGTTTCTACTCTTAGACGGGGATGTTTGATTTCATTAGACAAGGGCATCTAATTGAAATATATCTAATGCTCAGCTTAAGTAGTATGTTTGAAGCTAGCACCCGCCTACCCACGTGCTATAGCTGTACCCTACTCTTGCTCCACTTTCTAATGAAGATTAGTGCAACAGCTATATGCCACCAACCAACGAATGCCACGTAAGAGAATTTTCCTCATATTACTTGTTTTGCAGGTACATCTCTGATGGAATATTCGGCGCACTACCAGTGGTGTACGGCCACAATCCTTGTGCTCAGAACCTGCTGTGTACAATGGAGGCTTTCCAATGGAAGAGTGCCACATATCATTCTAAAAGATTCGACCGTTAGTCTCTTCCTTGTATTTATTAAATCTCAAGGACAACGAACAATCAGCTAATAAATCGAACGCGAACTGAACCAACAAGCAATCTGATTTTACACAGAGAGAAAGTTATTCGATCATCTTGCTTACTGAATTCAAGCCTTTGAATATTCATGCTGTGAAGCTGCTTTCCTGATTGTACTGTGTGTGAATCAAGAGAGAGCTAGAATCAAAAACACCTTTAGCTGAGTGATATTCTTCATCTTGTATATTGAACAAAGTGTGTTCTGTTCAATAGTGAGCTAAGTGTGTGTAAACTGTATTTGATTCTAATCATATTATAGTGAATCCTTCCGGTGGTTGGAAGAAGGGGTAACGTAGGAGAGTTTCTCCGAACATCCATAAACAAATTGTTGTGTAATTTCATTTCTGTCATCTTTTCATCTTTCAACTTGAGCTTCAAACCCAAGTAAACAATTTCGCCTTGAATCTATTGCAAGTGTTTACAAGTGTTTGCATAGAATAGAAAGTGAATTAAATCCCTAACAGAATTTCTTTCAAACCGTTTTTCATAAGTCTTCATCAATAGCCAGACCCCGTCTCTATCGATAAAGCCGATCCTATCAAATTCTCAAATCTAATATTGACAGACACGGCTATGGACAACATGTTGGCTCAAGAAAATGAGAATAAACTCGAGATCACTGTCTACTATCTGAGCAAGAGAATGACTAGATTCTAATTGAACTATTTGACACCTGAAAAAGTGTGTTGGGCACTTGCATGGGTCACTAAAAGATTGAGATGTTATATGCAAGCCCACCCTATCAAACTGGTATCCAGACTGGATCTAATCTATTATTTGTTTCAGTAAACGCTGTTGTCTCTAAGACTCGCTAAATGGATGATGATGATGAATTCTGAATATGATATTACATATACAGTTTAGAAATTTGTTAAAGGAAGTGTTGTTGCAGACTTCTTGGCCGATCAACCTATCACGATCGAGCCTTCTTATGAACTCAACTTTCCTAATGACACCATAATGTCTACTTTTCAGACGCGTGGAAGTTAATGTTTGATAGAGCTTCATCTAAACATGGATACGGAATAGGAATTCTCTTGATAGATCCCAAGGGTACATATAATTCCATCTCTATTAAGTTAATATATTTTGTAACCAACAATGAGGTTGAGCATGAAGAATGTCTCCCAGGTCTCAAAATCGCATACGAAAGAGGAACAATCAAACTAGACGTAGTCGGCGACTCTAACCTAGTTATATCCCATGTAAATGGAACATGGAAAGTACGAAGGGAAAATTTTAAACCCTATTATACTTGCCTACTCCGGTATATCAACATGTTCGATAATGTGTCTTTTGTGCACGCGCAAAGAAGTCAAAATAGCTTTGCCGATGCTTTAGCTACTCTAGTAGCTATGACATAAATCCTTGTTGGAATTAAGGTCAAACCACTGAAAAACCAACAGAAAGAGAAGCCAATTTCGAAGTCGGAGTGGTAGTCTCCATTTAAGTGCCCACCAAACAATGGTTCGATATTCTTCAAATATACATTGAGTATGAAGAGTATCCGTCCCATTTCCGAGCTAAGGAACGAAGACCCTGCACTAGTATTCCACTAACTATGCTTGGATAGCTAACAAGCTATACATACGATCTTTTAATGGTCCTGAAGTGCGAAGGATTATAAAGGAAGTACGCACATGAGTCTGTGGTCCACACTTGAATGGACTAGACCTTGCCAAGAAAATACTATGTCTTGGATATTATTGGCAAAACATGGAATAAGAATGTGTCAGCAATGTGAAAAGTTGTCACCATTCTCAGATCTATACTAATCTAAATCATATTTCTGCATCTTTGTTGTACAATATGATATCACCATGGCCCTTTTCTACATAGGATATTAATGTCATTGAAAATTTATCTCCATGCGAAAAATGGACATGAGTTCATTCTCGTAGCCATCGACTATTTCTAGAAATGGGCCGAGGCAACATCCAAAAAGATTCTGAAATCTACCTAAGTGGAAAAGTTCATTCGTGTCAACATCATCACAAGATACGGAGTACCTCACGCCCTTATTTCAGATAATGGAAGACACTTCTAAGGAAATGTTTTATCCTTAGTCAAAGAATTCAAGATTGAACACCACAAATCACCGCCCAATCATCCCAAACTAACGACGCGGTTGAAGATGACCAACACATACCAGGATTACCACGTCTCACAATCCATCCTTACCAGGATTTTGATGGCTACAATTCAGCCTTACCAAGATTATCACGGCTCCAAATTCAGCCTTACCGGGACTACAACGGCTCCCAATCCAGCGTTACCAGGATTATGACGGCTCACAATCCAGCCTTACAAGGATTATCACGGTTCCCAATCCAGCCTTATCAGGACTACAAAAACTCTCAATCCAGCCTTACCAAGATTAAAACGGATTAGTCCCTAGCCTCGAATGGACTAATCAACCTCTAGTATTGTGTAACTACGTCGTAATCCCCAAGTTAGTCCCCAACTTGAATGGACTAGTTGACCTCTAGATTTGTATAACTACGTCATTATAAAAGGGAGAACTACGTGATACCTTATTCTTCCAAATGAATAAAAAGAATATATTAAAGAACAAAAGGAAGATACGTAGGTATCCTATATATAAGTCCGATCTAAATAAAAAATAAATAAATAAAGGAATGTGTTAGGATCGGGATCGCTCTTGGAGGACCGGGGTCCGGCTTTTAAGGGTGAACGCTTAACAACACAACACACACTAGTAATAGTCCGGTTAGAGACTAGAAGCGTTTCTTAATACTACACAAGCTGTCACAAACCTCTTGAACCGGGTTCAAGTGCGGAAGTGGTTTGTTTCAACTTTAAGCAACACACAATTCAGTTTGGAAGGTATTTAGGAGATATCGATTTAAGGAGAAAGTCGGTTCGGTTTAGGAAGTTATTAGTTATTTCGGTTTGGTTGATTGTAGTAAGCCGGAAAGATAAAAGGAAAGAACACAAGACACATATTTTTATAGATATTCTGAACTCTGGTTTGAGTTTGCCCTTCTTTCCCGTTTTCTCTACCGGGTCAGCCGGGTTTAGAGAAAGTACCTCCTGAACTACTTCAGAGTCTTCTCCAGAAAGCCTTGTTTTGAAGTCGCGGCCATCAGAGGGTAGTTGAAGAACTTTGGCAAATATTTGCTCCGTAAGTTCGAATTCTACGTCACAAACAGTCGACGTAATTTTTCTTTTCTGTAGACTTGCATTTTCGAAGAACTCAGTAATTGCATCTTGATGAACGATGAACGGGCCACCTAGAAAATACTCCAAACCAGCATCTTTGATTTGTCCGATCAATGTTTTGAACTCAATGGTCACATTGTCTTCAATGTCCTTGAAGTCGATCTACAAGATGTAAGTGAACAACGTATTATCACGTCCCATGGTGGATTGGAAGGGAAATGTAGGAGGATCATGAGAAAATAAGATGCAAGAGTGCGTTGAGAGATTTTAGAGAGAGAGCATAGGATTAAGAATGATTCAACTTTTGGTTATATAGGGAGCGGTTACTTGACGGTTAAGAAGTCGAACCGTCACGTCGTTCCGAGTTTTTTGCGCCAAAACTTCCCTCCAAAAGTTACTGCGGTAACTGTTGGAGGTAAATTGAGGGTGGTAATTTTGAGCGGTAAACTAGGGGTGGTAAACTATTGGCGGTTGATTTTTGAAGTTTAGCCGAATTTAATGTTAAGCTGAAATGATTATAATTAGAAATTTTATTTTAAGCGGGAAAATGATGATAAACCGGATTTTTATGTTAAGCCGGAATGATTAGACAGAGTGAAAGTTTATTTAAGCCGATAATGGTGATACATGAAATGGTCACCTGGTCGTACAACAAAAGACCGTGATGACCGAAAATGAATTGTTACAGAAGAAAAGTTATCAGCGGCGAAGGTTCATTTCGTCCATCTTCAAAGCCCAATCCTCCACGGTGTAGCCGGTCCGGCTTTTGATTCTTGCAATCCAGTTTTCCAGCATATCACTGTTCAACGTGTTCGCTGGTCCTACCGGGATTCCTGGTCCGAGATTTGGAATAACAGAACGAATGAACCGGGTGATTTGAGGAGCGAAACCTATTCTTCTCCTACGTGTCGTGATATGTCCTTTAAGATAGTTGAAGATGAAGGTGGCCCATTTATGGGTGAGTAGCTAAGCGATCATGATATCACTCACTTACCGAGAGTAATTCTGATTCGTCATTCGTCCTAGGATTGACCGCTGGATCACGTCCTGAAGGATTTGGAAATGGGGGGCTAGGTCATCTTTCAGACCGTAGAATCCAACCTTGTGTCTACTAGCGGAGAAGATGTGAGCATTGCGCTCATTGGCCTCAACCGGAGGGGAAGGAAAATCATAGAACCCTTCGGTTGGAAGGTTGAACAGTTCTGCGAACGACTCCTCAGTGAGCCGGTAAAGCTTGTAGTCAATGTAAGTAGTGATGTTGCCATCATCCCTTACTTGTGCATTATTGAAGAACTCGTGCACCTCCTATTCGAGGATGGTGTCCGATCCTTCAAGGAATGTTTGAAGACCAGAGTAGATCCAAGGTTCGATTATAACATTGCTGAGTTTGTTCTCGAGAACGGATTCGAAGTCGACGATGATGGAGTTTCGGATTTTAACATTCATTTCGAGAGATAAGGGAACAAGTTGTGATATGAGTGAGGGTTAAAAGTATAGAGAGAGATGCTTTCAAGGTGTGATTTTTTTGAGGGGGAGTGATGTCTTTATATAGTGCAGGCGGTTAGAGGTCATTTAATGAGAATATTTTGAAAAATCTGACCGTTTATGTATTGTCAATAAATGCTTGATGTCTTTTCAAGAGAATAACCTGTTTGGAAAAGATACGATGTAGGCTGACAAGTCTGTCCGGACTGAGCACGCCTTTTGTTTAATGTATATGTCTTTTCCCAATAATGATTTGTATTTATTCATTTTTATGATATTTTTCAGAATGTACGGTTTTGATATCATAAAACTGAGCCGGAAAAGGAAAGATATTTTTGTCATTAAAGAAAAGTGTATCGAACCGGTAGTACAACAAAATTACTGGTTCGGTAAATGAAAAGGAAAAGGAAGCTAGAGAGGTTCATTAGTCGGCTAGGAATCAAAGAAAAGTTAATAGTGGGATGGCCAACTATTGGAGTCTTCTTGGACTTTGCCTTGTCCCACCTGTCGATCATCTCCTGAATTCGCTCCTTTGTCAACAACTGGTTTGGGTGGAGAGTGATACCCGAGCCGTGATTGATGCTGAAGTAGTTGACCAAACCGCTAAGCTGTGGGGCGTAGCCGTTTTTTCCGATGAAAATTAGCTCCTTCATTTTGTCGAAGATTGTTAGGATCGGGGACGCCCTTGGAGGACCGGAGTGTTTCCGGTTTCAAGAAGGGTGGCCGCTTACACAACACTTTGGTGATAGTCCGGTTAGAGACTATAACCGTTCTCAGCACTACACAATCTGTCACAGACTCTTGAACCGGGTTCAAGGGCGGAAATGTCTGTTTCAGGTTGAAGCAACTTATGCGACTTTAAATGATGTTTTAGGAGGAGTCGGTTTTATGGATATGAGTGACCGGTTTTAGGAGTATGATTAGTTTGAGGTTAGGATAAGTAATAAAAGTAAGGAAAGAACATGAGACAAAGATTTGTTTATGGATGTTCGGAGCAAACCCTCCTACGTCACCCCTTCTTCTCAGGTTATGAGAAGGATCTCCACTAACTCTTTAGAGTTACAACAATACTGTCGGTCGAGCCCAACTTCGCTACTCGCCGGTTACACCAAACTCACACTTTGATGTAATACAACAACTCAACACAACAACACACAAAGAGCTTCCGGTTTTAGACACACCGGTTTTGGAATAAAACAGTTTATCTCTCTAGAACTTAATGCTTTTCGTAATCTGTGACTTTTCAACTGTGTTCGTAACTTGCATTTAATGGAGACGTTTGATCTTCCTTTTATAGCTGGAAGTAGCCAACGGTTACTTTCTTCTCTCTCTTCTGGATTGGTCGATCGTTATCACGCCTGATGCAGAAAGGGTTGCTTGCACGCTTCACCTTCCTCAACACCTGGCATTCATGTAGGCAGCTCTTAGCAAGAGATGACGTAGCCGGTTTTCAGATTTGGACACGTGTTGGGCATGCACCTCCAGTTGTCAATTTGAGATCAATAAAGAATCATTGCTTTCCTCGCATTCTTCGATCGGATCTGATCTTCTTTTATTCTTTCAAGACACGTTTCTTCCGTCATGGTACGTCACTCTAGAAATTTGAATCTTCTGACTTTTGTTCTGAACCATCCGGTTTTTGTGTCTTGTGCAGTATGATCCGGTTGGAATGAAAGTTTCTGTTTTGGCTAACTGGTCGCTTGAGAAAGTAAAAACCGGTTCCTCTGATCTTTAACTTGATCACTTGAAACTGGTTTCTTTGAAGTATAGTAGCAGCCGGTTTTAAAACGCCAACCTGTTCATACGGTTTTGATCTGTACCTGCACATGAAGGTTGACAACTGTTTAGTTCGTCTGGCCGGTTCCAAAAATTAATCTACTTAATTTTTTCTATCAGATTGTCCATGGTAACTTAACGATTGATAACGTACTTCTAGTAGAAAATCTACGTTTTAACTTGCTAAGCATTAGTCAAATGTGTGATGCTGGATACACGGTAGAATTTCTTAAACATGCATGCTTAGTTAAGAATTCACAAGGTATCATACTGCTCACCGGAAATAGGTTAGGTAATATTTACAAGGTAGACTGGAAAACTAAGGTAGAATATCCTATATGCATGATAGCTAAGACTGATCAAACCTGGTTATGGCATAAGAGACTAAACCATCTGAACATGAAAACCTTAAACTACATTCGCGGTAAAAAGCTAGTAGAAGGTATTCCTGACATAGTATTTAACAAAGATAAGGTTTGCTCAGCATGTCAAATGGGTAAACAGACTAAGTCAACTTTTAAGAGTAAAGGAAATATCCAATCTAGCCGATTCTTAGATCTCCTTCACATGGACTTATTTGGACCGATTCAGGTCATTAGCCTAGGAGGTATGCTTTACACCATGGTAGTTATTGATGATTATTCTAGATTTACATGGGTAATATTTCTACCATCTAAACGTGAAACCGCATCAAACTTGATTACACTACTTAAACGTTTGCAAAATGAAAAATCAACTCGCATTAATAGCATTAGAAGTGATAGAGGTATCGAATTTACCAATAGTACTTTAACCGCATTTCTTGATGAATCCGGCATTAGACACGAGTTCTCCAGTGCTAGGACTCCTCAACAAAATGGCCTGGCCGAGAGAAGAAACCGGACTCTCAAGGAAGACGCACGGTCCATGATAGCTGATTTGGGTATTGCTCAGAAATTTTGGGCTGAGGCTATCAACACTGCATGCTATACACAAAACCGGTCTCTGATTAACAAGTTTCACAACAAAACACCGTATGAGGTTTATTTTAACAGGTCTCCCAACCTTAAGTACCTTAAGATTTTCGGTTGTAAATGCTATATACATATAAATGGTAAAACCCCTCTCTCTACTTTTGATGCAAAAACCGATACTGGGATCATGTTAGGTTACTTAGCAGTGAGTAAAGCATATAGAGTGTACAACAATAGAACTTTAACCATGGAGGAAACACTTCACGTTGTTTTCGATGAATCGGTTGAAAGTAACACTGCATCATGCTTTGATCTACACAACAGATTGGAAAACAACAATATCCATTCTGATAGTGAAGATGAGACACCGGTATTCAGGCGGTTTGTCCATGAACAAATGGGCAATATTGAAACCCAGCCGGATCAAGCTGTCCTACGACAGGAAGCTGACACTTCGGTCCAATCCGAGGAAGTCGGTCGGTCTGACAATCTTGTTCAGCCTACCGATATGTCTAGCCTTAATCAAGCAAACAGTAATTTGGTAGACATCCCTGAACCGAATTTCAAAAGGAACACTAAACACCCTCCTGAGCAAATTATAGGTGACCCTTTAGAACCTGTTCGAACTAGGCGTCAAATTCTGGAGGAATACTTTAATTCCACCTTCATATCCCAGATTGAGCCGAAAAGAATAGATGAAGCATTGTCAGATCCGGATTGGATCTTGGGAATGCAAGAAGAGCTAAACCAGTTTGAGAGTAACAAAGTCTGGTACTTAGTCCCTAGACCGAAAGATTAACTGGTCATAGGAACAAGATGGGTATTTAGAAATAAACTCAATGAAGACGGTTTGGTCACGAGGAACAAAGCCAGATTAGTGGTACAAGGTTACAAACAGGAAGAAGGTATTGATTTTGAAGAATCATTTGCCCTTGTAGCTAGGATTGAATCCATTAGAATTTTTCTAGCTTTTGCTGCATTCAAAAACTTTAAGGTTTTTCAAATGGATATTAAAAGTGCATTTTGAATGGTGATCTACGAGAAGAGGTGTATGTTGAACAACCACCCGGTTTCAAAAGTGCTGAATTTCAAAACCATGTATACTGGTTAAACAAAGCTTTATACGGTCTAAAGCAAGCACCTAGAGCCTGGTATGACACACTAACCGCATTTCTGTTAAACCATGACTTCACCATCGGTTCGGTGGACAAAACATTATTTAAATTTGAGAAGAAGGAACATATCCTACTTGTTCAAATCTATGTATATGATATCATCTTCGGTTCAACCGATCCTAAGCTGTGTGATAAATTTTCAACCCTGATGACTAACAAGTTTGAAATGGGTATGATGGGAGAATTAAGTTTCTTCCTAGGTCTTCAAGTTAAACAACTCGAAGAAGGAACATTCATTAGTCAACCCAAGTACACCAAGGAGCTTCTAAAGAAGTTTGGGATGGACACATGCTCCTTAGCGGCTACTCCAATGAGCTCATCGGTTAAATTGGACAAGGATGATGAAGGCCAATCGGTAGACTAGATCGTTTACCGGGGCATCATCGGTTCTCTTCTATTCCTGACAGCGAGTAGACCGGACATTCTATTTGCAGTCGGCGTGTGTGGAAGATTTCAAGCCAATCCAAAACAATCCCACTACACAGCCGCAAAGAGAATATTGAAATACCTAAAGGAAACACCTGATGTCGGCCTGTGGTATCCAACGGACTCGTCCTTTAACCTAACGAGTTATTCAGATGCAGACTATGCAGGTTGTAAGATTGACAGAAAAAGAACCAGCGGAACATGTCAGTTCCTAGGTGACCGGCTTGTTTCATGGCATAGCAAGAAACAGACATCGGTGGCCACATCAACTGCAGAAGCTGAATACCTGGCGACCGGAAGCTGTTGTTCACAACTCCTTTGGATCCAACAACAACTGACGGACTTCGGTGTCATAGCCGAAGAGTCTCCGATATTCTGTGACAACACAAGTGCCATAGCAATCACCTACAATCATGTTCTCCATTCCAGGACCAAACACATTGACATAAGGCACCACTTCATCCGGGAACATGTCATGCTGAAGCATATCCGCTGGAATACGTACCAACTGATCAACAAGTAGCCGATATCTTCACCAAGCCTCTACAGTAAGCTAAGTTCTCTCAATTCAGACTTACTCTCGGTTTAACCGATATCAGTCAGATCCTTCCTAAGGATGCTTAAAGGGAAACCGGTTCGGACAGACAAAACAGGTAGTTCCTCCTAAACTGTTGGACTTCAAATTTTCTTGGTATCTGTGGAAGAACCGCCCGGTTTATCAGACAGAGTAAACCGACCGGTTACTTGGTGAATGCACCAAATAACCTCATCGGGACGAACAACTGTGTTAGGATCGGGGACGCCCTTGGAGGACCGGGGTGTTTCCGGTTTCTGGAAGGGTGGCCGCTTACAACACACACACTTTGGTGATAGTCCGGTTAGAGACTAAAACCGTTCTCAGCACTGCACAAACTGTCACAGACTCTTGAACCGGGTTCAAGGGCGGAAATGTCTGTTTCAGTTTGAAGCAACGGATGCGACTTTAGATGATGTTTTAGAAGGAGTCGGTTTTATGGATGTGAGTGACCGGTTTTAGGAGTATGATTAGTTTGAGGTTAGGCTAAGTAATAAAAGCAAAAGAAAGAACACGAGACAAGGATTTGTTTATGGATGTTCGGAGCAAACCCTCCTACGTCACCCCTTCTTCTCAGGTTATGAGAAGGATTTCCACTAACTCTTAGAGTTACAACAATACTGCCGGTCGAGCCCAACTTCGCTACTCGCCGGTTACACCAAACTCACTCTTTGATGTAATACAACAACTCAACACAAAAACACACAAAGAGCTTCCGGTTTTAGACACACCGGTTTTACAGTATAGGACTTTATCTCTCTAGAACTTAATGCTTTTCGTAATTCGTAATGTATAACTTTCAGAACTGATGCTGCTCACAACTGCATTAAATGAAGACGTTTGATCTTCCTTTTATAGCTGAAAGTACCCAACGATTACTTTCTTCTCTCTTATGCGGATTGGTCGATTATTATCACGCCTGATGCAGAAAGGTTGCTTGCACGCTTCATTTTCCTAAACACCTGGAAGTCATGCAGGCATCTCTGAGTAGAAGATGACGTAGCCGGTTTTCAGATTTGGACACGTGTTGGGCATGCACCTCCGGTTGTCAACTTCGGATCAATAAAGCATCATTGCTTTCCTCGCATGCTTCCGATCGGATCTGATCTTCTTTTATTCTTTCAAGACACGTTTCTTTCGTCATGGTACGTCACTCTTGAAGTTTGAGTTTTCCGGTTTATGTGTCTTGTGCAGTATGCTCCGGTTGGTACGTAAGCTTTTGATTTTGCTAACCGGTTGCTTGAGAAAGTAAAACCGGTTCCTCTGATCTTTAACTTGATTACTTGAGACTGGTTTCTTTGAAGTATAACAGCAACCGGTTCATACGATTTTAATTTGTACCTGCACATGAAAGTTGATAACTGTTTAGTTCGTCTGGCCGGTTCCAAAAATTAACTTACTTAATTTTTCTATCAATTTCTCCCTTTTTGATTATTTAGAATAAATATTCAAAAATTGTAATAAGTGGCCGGTTTTGATAATTAACTTACTTAATTTTTCTATCAATTTCTCCCTTTTTGATTATTTAGAATAAATATTCAAAAACTGTAATGTGTGGCCGATTTTGAAAATTAACTTACTTAATTTTTCTATCAATTTCTCCCTTTTTGATTATTTAGAATAAATATTCAAAACTTGTAACGAGTGGCCGGTTTAAAAATCATGTGTGTTGATTGTTTTTGAAGAAAAATGTTTCAAAAGCATATGTTTTTCTAGCAAATATGTGAAAACCATCAGAAAAGTGTAGTACAGTAACCAAGTTCAAGAACATGATTAGACATAATTGTTTTTGAAGTAAATAAAGAGAGATTTAGGGCTTGGATGATCCCCCTTGTGAAGCTCTTTTTCTTTTTCAAGTTCCTTCTCCAACCGTCTTCTTTCCTCGTCTTCTCTTGCCTTCCATTCTCTATCACGACGTTCAGCATCAATCAGCACTCCGGCCCATACACTTGAGTGGCCGGTGCCCTTTTTCTTGAACCCAAAATTGGCGCAAACTGGTTTTGGTGGTCGAGGCGGTGGAGCATTAGAAGGTCTGAAGCTTGGAGTTGAGGGTGAGCCTGTGGTTTCCCTTCTCTTTCGCCGGTTAAGTTCCTCAGCATTTTCTTCTTCATCTTCATCAAGCGGTTGCGCATTTATCACGACCGGTACAACTGCTTTTTGTTCTGCCCGCTTGATCACGTTCTTAACTGCGCTTCGTTTCTTCTTATTCCGTGTATCCATTGAGTGGGACGATTGAACCAGTGGAAGTTCCTGGATGTTGGCCTGTTCCTCCTCGGTAAACTTTTGAGCGAGTTCAAAATCTTTTTCTTCAGTCTCATTCTGCAGCGGGACCCTTTCAATTTCTTCCTCTTGCATTTTCTTGGCGGTTTCAGCGTCCGATTCTATTTGTGTTTGGGTTGTACTGACCTGGGCTTTGGACATGTCCTCAATTTGGATGGCCATTGCCTGCAGCATGTCTAGCAATGGAGCGGTTGCTGCTTAGACGGACTCGGCAATCATAGTTTTAACTGAGGTCTGCATAGCTGTGTCCATCATGGACTTTATAGAGTTTGACAGGTTATCTTCAGCCGTTGCAATTCTTTCGTCGGTTGTGGCTTTAAAATTTCCAAGGCATGAGTCAACTGTTTCAGCCACCGCTTGCTTAATCTGATCAATTTCTGGAGCTTTGACCGGTTGAGAGGATTCTTGTTCCAGGTTTTCAGAGGTTCCGGATGTCTCTCCGCCTATATAGAATGGCTTACTTTGATATAATTCGGCATTGTTGAGTTGGCATTGGCAACCTTTCTTCCACTGCATGTCAAAACGATCAAGATTTTGAACAAGCTGTTCCCGTACCGCCATTCTCATTTCAATCGGGTTTAGCGTCGATCCTTTAGTTTCTTGAAAGGCATTCTCCACTGCCTGTAACCGAGCGTTTTCAAGAATGACTGCAGTTTTGCTAAAAGCAGGTTGAATAAGGTTGGTGTTAGCTAACTGAAGTGCCCTCTCTTCCAACTTGATGAGCCTGTCCCAATGCTTATTACCGCTCAGACCTGGAGCCATGTCGGATAATTTCGTTTCACATCTGAGCTTCACCCACAAGATGTATGGAGCTAACGCATCACTCGCACCTTTGTTCATGTCTTGAATAAGTTCCTCGAAGATCTCATTTTCTTGTTCTGCGGTGAAGAGGACCTCGTCTCCGGTTATGGTTTCTTGTTGAGGACCGGTTTGCAGCGTACCTTGTCCGGTTGCGGTTGAATCTTCAATAAGGACCCCTTTCCCTTTGTTGACCTGAATAGAAACTTCAGGTATTGTGGCTGACTGGTTTTCTGGCACTGTCTTGCCCCCTGCGGGACCGGAAGGTTCATGTTCTTCAAAATTTCCCTCCTGAGCCGGAGGTGTAGTCTCTGTTGTATTGGCCGCTTCTTCGGCCGGTTGAACTTCTGTCTGATCAGGTATCTCAACCTGATCAATTGACTTCCAACGACTTGAAACATCGTCCTCTTCGGTTTCCTTTGTGATCTCTTGGACCACATTATCAATTGCTTCTGAGGTATTCAAGCCCACATTGACTAATACCTCTTCAACTCATTTACTTGGTGATTTGGAGGTTTCAGAGTGAATGCTTACCTCTGCTTCCTCCTTGGAAACGGACTTATTTTCTTGCTCCCCGTAGATTCGGTTTGCCTTGGAGAATTAGATGGGACGGGAATGGGGATAACTGTGTTGATGGGAATGGGTTGAAAGACGTCTGCGGTTCTTTCCGGTGGATTGTCCGAGGAAAGCGTTTTCTCGGAGTCCGCCAGTTTCTTTGAACTTTTCTTCGCAGCTACCTTCTTCCTCCTCTTTGGTTCTGGTGGAGCTTCGGCTTCGACCGCTTTTCTTGCCGGTTTCTTCTGTCTGGTTTCTTCTTCAGCCGGAACCGAGGAACTGGCTCCCTTGGATGATTTCGTTCTTGAGGACTTGGGTTTGATCGTTTTCTCCGGTTTTTCGATCATGGACTCGGAGTCAAGAATAGTGGAAATTGGAAGCGGTTTACCTTCACCCAGTTCCACATTGAGGAACTCAAGGATTTTAACGATCTGCATAGCATAGGCCTGCACCCGGCCATCTTTCTTTATCACCATCTGGCAGAATTCTTCGTAAATAACATATCCCCAGTCCACCTTGTCACAGCGGACAATAGCCAACAGCATTCTGAGTTTTAGTTTCGTTAGATTGTCGAAATTACCTCCCCTTCCCTGGATTGACCGGGCGATGACAGTCAACAACCATCTGTATTCTGGTTTGAGCTTATTCCTCCGGCTGTTGTGGATCACCAGATCTTGACCTGAGAAAGATACCACCAACCGGGCAGCATTTGATTCAGCATCGGTTAAGTCAATCTTTAGGTCCGAACCTGTGTTGGGTAGACCTAGAGCTTCAGCAAAAAGCTCTTCGGTGATGAGAATGGCCTTCCCGTTGACAATTGCTGAGACCTTCCTCTTCGACAATGTCGTCGTCGCCAAGAACTCCGTCACCGCCGCCGGATAGATGATGAACGGACCAGACAGAAACTTTTCCAGCCCAGAATCCCTCGGAAGTTGAAGAACAGCCTTGTTCTTGTCTTCGGCATGTTCATCAATATCTGTGAAATCCACTTGTAACATCCATTGGAATGGAGCTTTGGTTAGATCCATGATGATTTTGTGAAGAAGATATGAAGATCGATGAAGATTGAAGAGATGAAAGCTTTGAAGATTTGAAGATTTGTAGAGAGAGAAAGCACAAGTGTTGAATAGGATGATATGAACTTATATATATGGCGGTTCTGAGCGGTTTGAAGATGAACCGTCAATTAGATGCTTTTGGCGCCAATTTTCCCTCCAAAAGTTACTGCCGTAACTTTCGGCGGTAAAAGCGGAAATTCAATGGGCGGTAAACTTTGGGGGGGTAAAACCGTGGGCGGTTAAGTTTTTCAAATTTTCACTTTTTCTCGAAGTTCTGGTTTCACTTGAAGTCTTGTTAACCGGAAGTTTTTAAGTTAATTTTATAATTTTGGAAAACCGGAAGAAAGAATATGAATAAAAATTGGAGACTTTGAAGATGAAGATATTTCATAAATAAAGTGGTGAGCATTAAGCGGTTCTGGTCGTACAGCAAAATGACCAGAAACCGGAAAGGAAAAAGAAAAGAAATAAAATTAGTCTTCTGTGAACCATCCCCCTTCCATCCTCCTTTCATACCACTTTTCAATGGTGTTTTGAGGAAACCGTTCCTCAATTCTTTATAACCACCTATGAATCATGAGTATGGTGATGGTGTTAGATGGTCCAACTGGAACACCGGTTCCAAGGTTGCGACGCTTGGATATCAGGAACCGGGTGATTTGAGGAGCGTAACTGATCCTTCCTCTTGCAGCGGTCATGAGCTGCTTCAGTTTGTTGTAGAGGTAGGATGCCCAGTTAATGGCGGAGTTGCGAATGATGGCTATCATAATGTCGAATGCCTCCCGGCTGTAGTTCTGGTTCGGCATCCGGCCTATGATAGACCTTTGGACCAAATCATGAAAGAGTTGGTAGTGAGGAGCGAGATTTTCTTTCTTCCCAAAGTCCTTGATAGGAGTGTAGGAAGAAGAAAAGATCTTGAAAAAATCTTCCTTAGCCGGTAAGTACGGCGTCGGGAAATCAGAAAAGCCTTCGGTCGGAAGGTGAAAGAAGGTGGCGAATTCCTCCTCGTTGAACTGGAAGAATTGGCCGTCGACGATGGTGCGGATGCTGCCATCATCTAAGATATGACCATTGTTAAAAAATTCACACACCTCCTCCACGAGGATGGTGTCTGAACCCTTAAAAAAGCCCTGCAACCCAGAATCTATGATATGCTGAAAGATGCAATCATAGTATGCGCTATCTTTAATATCTTCAAAGTCAATGATAAGGGTGTTTCTTAGTTCGGCAGACATGATGATGGAGGTTTGAGAAAGGATTTTTCTTAACTTTCAAATTTTAGAGAGAAGGAGTGCTTGGAGGCGTGTTTTGAAAATGAAAGATTGAGCCTCCTTTTATAGCTTGGAATGGATGAGAGCATTTGAAAAATCTAGCCGTTTATGTCTAGTCATTAATGTCTTTGTGATTTTCCAAGAGAATAAAGGCATGTCTTGTCTAGTCAAGTCAGGCATGCTTTTTGATAATGAGAATTTGTGTTTCCAAGACTGATATGATTTTATTTTGATATGGCACATTGAATATTTTAGATTTTGACTTGAAAAAGGAAGGAAATCTGATTCATTAATTGAGGTACAAAACCGGTAGTACAGCAAAATTACCGGTTTTGTGAAGAAAAAAAAAAGATAAAAGGAAAGAAGAAGGAACAGGTTAGACATTTGATGACTCAGCCGCTTGAACGTTTGATGCCTCAGCCGCTTGATTTCTTCTGGCCTTGACTGCTTCCCACCGGTCGATCATCTCTTGTACTCTTTCCTTGGTGAGCACATGCCTTGGATGGAGAGTTACAAATGGTCCGGAGTTAATGTCCAGACTTGCGCAGAAACCGCTCAGCTGAGGAGCGTAGCCGGTTTTGTTGGAAAGGAGCATCTTCTTCAGGTTACTGAAGATGATCCAGGACCAGTTAACCGGTGTCCCAACCGTTACAACGATCATCATCTCGAAGACCCTTTGGGTGTAATAGTAACTTTTCTCTCTGCACAAGACAGATTTTCCCAGAATCTCGTAGAGAAGCTGGTACTTATAAGAAAGTTGACTTTTGGCACCCCAGGGTTTAACCGGGATATCTAATCCTGAGAACCGGCGACACATCTCTTCCATTGTCACCGGGGAGTATGTTAGGTCGGTTACCCCTTCATTGGGCAAACCGCAATATATAGCGAAATCCGTCTCGCTGAAAAGAAATTTTTGTCCGTAAACTTGTGCAACGATGATATCTCGGTGCACTTCCTTTCCGGTTTGGAAGAGTTCTTCGACTACTAGGTAGTCAAGAATGAATCTGTTTTCAAGAAAGCTTCTTAGCCCGCTTCTTTCTATGGCTAATAACATTTCCTTGACCTCGTGATCTTCATATTGGTAGATTGAATTAAAATCTGCCAATAGAATTTTCTTTGCTAAAGAGTTGGTGTTCATGTTCTTGAGAGAGAGGATTTATCTCAAGAATGATATTTGTGAATAGTGATCTTGTGAGGTTTTGTGAAGGATTGTAGTTGGTTTATATAGCCCGGGGTTCGGCTGGTATTAATGAGGTTTTAAGCATGCTTGATGATGTCATCAGCTACTTAATAGACTTAACTTGTTGAAGTAACTATAGTTTATTTCCAAGGTAAATCTAATTATTACCAAGATAGCAATGATGAAAAATATCAATTGACAAGATGTGAGTCTCCCTCTCTTGATGATGGACACATGTCGTCATCTCGATTGTGGTAGACTTGTTTTTATTAATTACAGGCTTCATTTTTCAAAATATGCATGAAAACTCAGTTAGTCATTCCATGTTAACCGGAAAAGTTCATTCCATCAGACCAGAATGCATTTGTACTAAGCGGTTTTCCATGACCGATTTTAGTAGGATATTTCCGTTTGTGAAGAAAAGTTGATTAATGTCAACATTTGTTCAACTTTGGATTTGTCTTATCCACTTCAGCCCGGTTATTTCAATCGTATAGTAAACATACATTTGATTTGAGATTATGAAGTAATCGGGCATAACCGGAGACTTCCTCCCGGTTAGCATATTTGATTTATTAATGGCTTATTTGAATATGCCATGAGAAGCTTTAGCTTCTCCCTGAACACATATCCCGGTTTCTTACATGCATACATGATTATTATATCAATTGATTAAGATTAGTATGTCCCAAAATATTTCGAAAGTGAAAAAACTTAGCTTCCTGTAGCGGTTTTGTAAATATATCCGCTACTTGTTGCTCGGTCGAGACGTATTCCAGCCGGATGTGTTTCTCCTGAACATGCTCCCGGATGAAATGGTGTCGGATGTCGATATGCTCTATTCTTGAGTGCAACACCGGATTGTATGTAATTGCTATGGCGCTGGTATTGTCACAAAAGATTGGAGACTCCTTGGCTTCTATTCCGAAATCCCTTAGTTGCTGTTGGATCCAGAGGAGTTGTGCACAGCAGCTTCCAGCCGCTATGTACTCTGCCTCTGCGGTTGAGGTTGCAACGGATGTTTGTTTCTTGCTGCTCCAAGTGACTAACCGGTCACCCAGAAACTGACAGGTTCCACTTGTACTCTTTCTGTCGATTTTGCATCCTGCGTAATCGGCATCTGAGTAGCTTATTAGATTGAAGCTCGAGTCTTTTGGGTACCAAAGTCCCACTTCTTGAGTTCCCTTTAGATATTTTAGAATTCTTTTGTCCGCCGTATAATGAGATTGCTTTGGATTTGCTTGGAACCTTCCGCACACTCCAACAGCAAACAAAATGTCAGGACGACTGGCTGTTAGATATAACAGCGATCCGATCATTCCTCGATATGCTGTGATGTCAACGGCTTGACCATCATCATCTTTGTCCAGCTTTACTGAAGGACTCATTGGCGTAGCCGCTTCGGCACATGTATCCATCCCAAACTTCTTCAGTAGTTCGGCTGTATACTTCGGTTGGCTTATGAAAGTTCTGGCTTCAATCTGCTTAACCTGAAGTCCTAGAAAGAAACTCATTTCCCCCATCATACTCATTTGAAATCTATCAGTCATCATTTTGGAAAATTTGTCACATAATTTTGGATCGGTTGATCCGAATATGATATCATCAACATAAATTTGAACAAGTAAGATTTGTTCCTTTCTTTCAAATTTGAAAAGTGTTTTGTCTACCGAACCTATTGTAAATTTGTGATCGAATAGAAATTGTGTTAATGTATCATACCAAGCTCTTGGAGCTTGTTTCAAACCGTAAAGGGCTTTATTCAGCCGGTAAACGTGATTTTCATGTTCTGGATTTTTAAAGCCTGGAGGTTGGTTAACATACACCTCTTCATTTACTTTACCGTTTAGAAAAGCACTCTTAACATCCATTTGAAAAACTTTGAAATTTTTGAAAGCTACATATGCTAAAAATATTCTAATGGCCTCAAGTCTAGCTACAGGGGCAAATGATTCTTCAAAATCAACGCCTTCTTCCTGTTTGTATCCTTGAGCCACTAACCGGGCTTTGTTCCTCGTAACTAAACCGTCTTCATTGAGTTTATTTCTGAATACCCATCGTGTTCCTATAACCGGTTTGTTTTTCGGTCTAGGAACTAAGTACCAGACTTTATTTCTCTCAAACTCGTTAATTCCTCTTGCATGCAAGATCCAATCTGGATCTGACAATGCTTCATCCACCTTTTTCGGCTCAATTTGTGATATGAAAGCAGAGTTTCCATAGTGATCCAATTTTTGTTGCCTAGTTCGGACGGGTGAGGATATGTTACCTATTACTAGTTCAAGAGGATTATTTTTGTTCCTTCTGAGGTTAATCCGAGACGTATCTACCAAGCTTTCGGTTGGCTGATCAAGGTTAGACTGATCGGTAGGCTGAACAGAGTCAGACCGACCGATTTCTTCAGTAGAACGAG
>NW_025919770.1:0-10502 GCF_907164915.1 Impatiens glandulifera | reverse complement strand
GCCATGAAGCAGGTCACTTTCTCTTCACCATCTTCATTATCGGAGTATGCCCACTTGCTTCCACCGTCGGATGCAATGAGTGCCTTTTGAATTTCCTTTCCTTCATCAGCATGTTGATCATCATTTCTCCGGTAGTCGTTTCGTTGGTTATTGTTGTTTCCCCGATAGTTGTTCCCTTGATAGTTGTTTCCCTGATACCGGTTTCTTTGGTAGTTATTCCCTTGATAATTGTTTCCTTGATAGTTTTCTTCCGGTTTTCTATCGTCTCTTCTTGGTTTTCTACACTCTGACCTGAAATGTCCAAAACCATCACAGTTATAACATCTCTTGTTTGATTTATCTACATAGTTATAATTAAAATTATTATTAGATGGTGGTTGGCTCTTCTTCATGAATTTCCCGAATTTCTGAGCAAGCATCGCCATCACATCGTCGGTAATTTGATCGGTGTTTTTGACTGGAGCCGGTGCGGTTGATACTTGAGCCGCCGGTTCCACCGATGTAACCAGAGCTCTAGTTGCGGTTGATGTGGATGCTTCGTCTTCGATCCGAGACTTGATCTCGAATTCGTAGGCCAAGTCCTCGAACACATCATGCAACTTCATCTGCCCAAGGGTGCTTGATTCCCTCATCACCATGGTCTTGATATCCCATGTGCTTGGCAAAGATCTTAGGGCTTTGATGATCACTTCTCGGTTGTCATACTTCTTCCCGAATGTTTGAAGTTCGTTGACTACACTGGTGAACCGGTTGCTGAATTCCTTCATATTTTCTCCCGGTTTCATCCATATATTTTCATATTTTTGTGTAGCCACCAAGATTTTGTTCTCCTTGGTTCTTTCGTTTCCCTCATGGATCTGAATAATCGTTTCCCAGGCTTCCTTTGCATTTTCACACTCTGATATTTTGTTCAAAGTGTTATTATCTATGGCCTTATAGATGTGCCTCATGCAATGGTTGTCCAGGTTACTCCGTCTTCGATCCTCACTCGTACATAGGTCTACCTCCTTGTTGATCTTGATCGGTCCCTCTTTAAGGACTTGGCTCATCTCATCATGTAACGTAATCAGATGTAGATACATCTGTTTCTTCCAACTGCTAAACGCTTCGCTGTTTAGCATTGGCGGCTTGTCGCTGTGGGTCATGCTTCCCATCTTCTTTGGTTGCTTGAGTGCTAAGAACCTCGCTCTGATACCACTTGTTAGGATCGGGGACGCCCTTGGAGGACCGGGGTGTTTCCGGTTTCTGGAAGGGTGGCCGCTTACAAAACACACACTTTGGTGATAGTCCGGTTAGAGACTAAAACCGTTCTCAGCACTGCACAAACTGTCACAGACTCTTGAACCGGGTTCAAGGGCGGAAATGTCTGTTTCAGTTTGAAGCAACGGATGCGACTTTAGATGATGTTTTAGAAGGAGTCGGTTTTATGGATGTGAGTGACCGGTTTTAGGAGTATGATTAGTTTGAGGTTAGGCTAAGTAATAAAAGCAAAAGAAAGAACACGAGACAAGGATTTGTTTATGGATGTTCGGAGCAAACCCTCCTACGTCACCCCTTCTTCTCAGGTTATGAGAAGGATTTCCACTAACTCTTAGAGTTACAACAATACTGCCGGTCGAGCCCAACTTCGCTACTCGCCGGTTACACCAAACTCACTCTTTGATGTAATACAACAACTCAACACAAAAACACACAAAGAGTTTCCAGTTTTAGACACACCGGTTTTACAGTATAGGACTTTATCTCTCTAGAACTTAATGCTTTTCGTAATTCGTAATGTACAACTTTCAGAACTGATGTTGCTCACAACTGCATTAAATGAAGACGTTTGATCTTCCTTTTATAGCTGAAAGTACCCAACGGTTACTTTCTTCTCTCTACTGCGGATTGGTCGATCATTATCACGCCTGATGCAGAAAGGTTGCTTGCACGCTTCATTTTCCTCAACACCTGGCAGTCATGCAGGCATCTCTGAGTAGAAGATGACGTAGCCGGTTTTCAGATTTGGACACGTGTTGGGCATGCACCTCCGGTTGTCAACTTCGGATCAATAAAACATCATTGCTTTCCTCGCATTCTTCCGATCGGATCTGATCTTCTTTTATTCTTTCAAGACACGTTTCTTTCGTCATGGTACGTCACTCTTGAAGTTTGAGTTTTCCGGTTTCTGTGTCTTGTGCAGTATGCTCCGGTTGGTACGTAAGCTTTTGATTTTGCTAACCGGTTGCTTGAGAAAGTAAAACCGGTTCCTCTGATCTTTAACTTGATTACTTGAGACTGGTTTCTTTGAAGTATAACAGCAACCGGTTTTTGATGCCCCCAACCGGTTCATACGGTTTTGATCTGTACCTGCACATGAAAGTTGATAACTGTTTAGTTCGTCTGGCCGGTTCCAAAAATTAACTTACTTAATTTTTCTATCAGTTGATAACTTACTTAATTTTGACAGACAAAACCGGTAGTTCCTCCTAAACTGTTGGACTTCAAATTTTCTTGGTATCTGTGGAAGAACCGCTCGGTTTATCAGACAGAGTAAACCGACCGGTTACTTGGTGAATGCACCAAATAACCTCATCGGGACGAACAACTGATAACCGACCGGTTCGGAAATAGGTTATCTTAGGTTATTTGAAATTCAAACAAAAGTGGAATAACTATCAGTGTTTATAGATATCTGTTCTGAAACATTGCCCTTTCAAAGTAAAATGGTCGCACCTAAAAAAACGTGAAGATCTGATATCTTTCATGGTTCAGGTCTATGACCAACACCCTAGGCTGCAAACATGCCTATTTCATGCGATACTTTTTATCCAGCGGTTAATAAACATCATCACATGTAATACCTGGATAATAGGATTCTCCCCCAACTAGTATTTAAGTCAAGCAAACATTAACCAAAACACTCACAAGACAAAAGCACATTCTCACACTAAGACAAAATGTCTCAGTTTCCTAACATCATTGAAGTTGATTTCCAATCTGCCTTGAGCACCGAACACTATGATGTGTACAAAGTGATCAAATCCCTTGAAGACACTGGTCTTCGGTACTTCCTGGATGACAAGCATACTATATACTCTGAATCAGTCTTGGAATTCATTTATAATGCCAGGGTGTTCAGAGGAACTCCTCACTTCGATACTCATATCCAATCGAAAGTGGGAGGTATAGTCTTTGACTTCACCGAGAATGACTTTACGAGGTGTTTCAGCCTACCAAAGCAAGGGTTAACGGATCTCAATGTTCCGCCGACTTAAAGGCAGAGATTTCCCTCACCTTTGCACGGTCTAATCAACCTGTCGATGACCATGGCACAAAGTCACTATTGAGGGCTGAATATCAGCTCCTCAATGACGTAATCGGTCGAAGTATCTTAGGGAGAGATGTGACGAACACCTACTGTACCGCGACATTCAATATGATGGCTTCTATCACCACCGGTAGACCGGTTAATTGGTCAAGGGTACTGTTCGACGTCCTAATCTGGATGATTGGCGTTCGAACAGTCGGCCTCGTTCCCCAACTGAGCTGTCTACTTGTTGAACTTGGAGTACCGACCTGTCCAGGAGAAGGTCTAAACCAAGCTCAAGTGCTAACTAAGGAAATAACCGACTCCTTCTATGAGCGGTTTGAAAGGGCTTGGAGGAAGAGAAACCGCCGCAACAACCCCAACGGTGTCGTTAACTCCAACGGACACTAAGTTAATCCTTCCTACACCCGGTCATTTTGCTTAACGCACTGGGTGTATCTTTTTTCAGCCTCTCTATGATCATTTGGGTTTTATCTTTGTTTTCTTCGGTTTTATCCATGGCTCTTCGGTTTTATCTATGTTATCCTCGGTTTCTTTTGATTACTTTCCATTGTGTTGGTGCATTAATGAAAAAGTAATATTTATTTAATGACGTAACCCCCAACTACATAAGTAATCAATTCCCAACTAACTTGGTTACTTTTCAACCAACACCTACCTCGAGCTCCGCAATCAGCCTATTCCCAATAAACCTTGGAAACATAAAGATTCTCTTCTTCAATGAGACAAAACTGACATTCAATACTAATGCTTTCCCTCCAAAACCAAATCTATATAAAGAGACCTTTCCTAATCAAATTAACACATCTCAAATCTTAAACTCTATCTCTTTCTAGTAGCAAAGTTAGAATCATGCCGAGCAGAACTCTAGGAAATTTCTTGAGCATCGACTTCGATTCATGCATGGAACATGAGGACATAGAAACAAAGGAGATCATGTTTGAATCTCTCATTGACAACGGACTTCGAACCTTTCTCGAAGAATCCGGTCCCATACTGATTGAGGATGTTAAGACCTTCTTTAAAAGCGCTTGCATCAGGGGCAACTACATCGTCTCCACGGTGAGAGACCATACCTTCTGGCTTGATGAAGCCGAATTTGCCCACATGTTCCACTTGCCCACAGAAGGGTTTTCTGACTTTCCAACCCAGGTGGGGAGTACGGCAGCCGATCATGCACTATTCTTCTCTGGAACCGATGTTCCGGTGGAAAACTATGGGGTAAAAACCCGCCTCGCTCATCACATCCAACTCCTTCTTGAGATTGTAACCCGGTCTATCATTTGTGAATCTCCAAATCAGCGGTACTCCAAGAACACATACAACATGATGACCCATATTGTTAGCAACACGACCATCAATTGGTCAACGGTCATTTTTCAGAACTTGAAAAACATGGTGCTAACCAAGAAAGGTCTCGGTTATGCCCCTCACATCAGTAAGCTTATTCTCAAGTACCGGCCAGAGTTTGGACCGGGCACACCGGCATCCCCCTCAAACATCCTTGACATGGATGCGGTGGAAGAAAGGTTTTCTAAAGTGGTTATTACATAAGTTGTATCTTTCCATCTTATATGTGTCTGTTTTCACACCGATCTATCTTTCGGTTTCTATTCTGTAATGTTTCTTCAATACAATTCTATTTCAGTCTAAATGACCGGGTCATCTTAATATTTTGAATATCTATCTAAGTATCCGGTTAACATTGTCAAATAACCGCGCTCCTATCCGGTCTCAAAGAAAACCGCTTAAACTCAAAAGATTGCAAAATTCTGCTTATTCAAAATAACCGGTTAACTTTCGATAACCAAACTCTCCGGTTAAATTAAGAAAAACCGCAGCATCAAACGGTTTCAAAGGAGAGATTGCGTCATCAAAGTCGACAACGAAAATTTTGGAGGGAAATTTTCCGCCCAAAACTCCCGCTCAAATTTCCCACCTCCTGGCTTACCGCCCATTGAATTGGCGCCTTTTCGATTGTCGCCGTTTCGATTACCGCCTTTTGGCTTTCCGCCCACGGTTTGCCGCCTATTCGGCTTGGAGGGAAAACTCCCGCCAAATGTTGATGGGACGGTTGGTTTTCCAAACCGCACCTATAAAAGGGGCTCTTGGCCATTTCATTCCACTCTCACGCGAAACAGCTTTCTCTCTCTAAGCTCTCAAATTCTCTCAGCGGTTATTTACTCTCGTGTTTTTCAAACTCTCGCAATCATCTAAGATGGGGCGCAATTCGGCTTTGTTCAAACACATGACTCAGGTGGATTTCGAGGAAATCCGACAAAAAGGCACGCCTGCAGCAAAGGAAGTTATTGACCGGGTAACCGAAGCCGGACTTGAGTATTTTATCGGCGGTCCCCATGTTCTATACAGAGAAGAAGTTGAAGAATTCTTCAACACCGCAACTCTATCTGGCGACAAGATCACCGCGACTGTCAGCGGTACTGAATTCGAGTTAACCGAAGAATCGGTTGCGGAGAGTCTACGCCCTCCAACAGACGGCCAAGATGCCGTGTTGGATCTTGAACTAACAACGTTCGAGGCAGCCTGCAAGATTCTATCAGCAACCAAGGAACCGGTGAAAGTATCCGGTAAGAAAGCGACACTTCGACCGGAGTACATACCGCTTTGTGACATCTTCACAAAGTCGGTTCAGGCGAGAGGTGGAAATTACAACAGCCTCACCAAGGCCAAGATCGAGATGCTAGTCGGTTTGATACAAGGTACGAAAGTCAACCGGGCGAAGGAAATATTCCACAACTTGAAAGACATGGTGAATCCGGACTCCACACGGTCATGGGGATATGTCATCCCCCTTGGAAAAATCTTGCTCCATCATAACATCAACACCGGTCCTGGTGTCATTATCCCGTCAGGAAGGTTAATAAGATCCAAACATTTCCTGGAGAGGAAGCAGCCGGCCCCCGGTTCCACAGGTGGCCGAAAGAAGAAATCCGCCAGGAAATCGGCCCCGGCAAAAGAAAAGACCGGAAGCAAGGGCAAGGAGAAGATAGTATTCTCGGAACCGCCATCACAAACAAGGGATGAGGAAGAGTCGACCTCCACGTCTGAACGAACCGATTCTGAGAAAACCGATGAAGAAGGTCCGAATGATGAAGAACGTTCGGGTACAAGTCCCGATAATACCGGTGCGGGCGCAAATATTGAGAACGCTGAGGCCGGTGCAGACAGTAGTGAGGAGGAGGAGGCTTCCCTTGAAGACGACCAGAAGAAGGCCGATATTATAGCGCGCCGAATCCTGAAGGACATTGACCTGCGAGTTCAAGCGGTTGGCGAATTATACCGGAAATGGCACGAGTACCGATTCAACAAACTTTATAAACACATGTTACCGGGCCTAACCGACGAACAATGCTTCAGAAGGCTGAAGGAGATAGAGGAAACAGTCATGAGCCTCACGAACGCAGAAACTCTTAACGAAGCCTTGGACAGATGCACCATCGTGAGACCGCGAGCTCGGCTACAAAAGCTAACCGGACGTATCCGGAAGCTTAAGGAAAGGTACGTTGAGGGAACACCGGAGGCTAACTTACAGCTCTTGGTGTTAGAAAGGCTTGAGATAGCGAAAGGAGAATTCGCTGAAGAAATTGATCGGCTGGAGGTGGTGTGCAGACAGCGAGAAAGACCGCACTCCCCAGCTCCTGAGACCGATGACGGTCAAAATCATGGTGCAACACCTCCTCGGGCGGATCCGGTGATAAACGAAACCGACGAAAGGATAGAAGCTCCTTTCACCGAGCAACCTGGAGTCTCCGAACCGGGCATTACAGAAGAAAGGGTTAAGTTCCTTATTCAAGAGTTTGTAGACTCAACAGTTCACCCATTAGAGGAGAAAATGAAGAAAACTGTGAGCTTGGCACTTCGGTTTGCCAACAATACGAGGAATGATCTCGTAAAGGCAAATGACCGGATCTCACAAATCGAAGCTGACTACCGGGACGAAGCGGTTTTGCGCAACAATCATCTTCAACAAACCAAGGCCTTGAACGATAAGACCTCAAAAATAGTAGAAGACTTGGATCGGCTTGAAAGGGAAACCGAACAAGGATTCACAGAGGTAGAAGAGGACCTAGGTTGGAGGGTCACCGATCTGGAAAACAAGAATGCGAGTCTTGAAGACCGCAACGACAAGCTCGAAGCCGACCTCAACGCGCTGACCGCACAAGTGGATGAATTAATCAAGGCCAAGGTGAATGCGGATGTAGCGGTTGTGGAGGCAAACGCCCGAGCGGCTAAGGAAGTCCAGGATGCGCTGGACAAAGAAGCAAGAATAGCAAAGGAGCCAACGCGACTATCTGAGGAAGAAATAGCCGAGCGCGAACGAAGGACACTGGCTAAGTATCCGGGACTTGCAAAGTCCGTAGCCGCTCAAGCTGCGGAGGATGCAGAGCGGCTAAATGCACAAAAACAAGGGCTCGAAGAATTTGCAACCGCTCACAAGAAGAAGAAAACGGCGGCCCCTTCCTCTTCGGTTCCGGCGAAACGGAAAAGGAAAACATCAAAGAAGGCTCAAGTAGCCGGGCTACTGGAAAGGATCACTGAAACGGGTATTGAAAGTCAACCAGACCCGGCTACTCACACCGAAGATGAAGATGAAGAACATCTGGCGGGGCGTTCTACAAGACAACGAGTCTCCGATACGGCCAGCCAACCGCAACCGGTTAAAAGAAAACGGACCAAGGATATGATGGTCGGCTTCAACTTCTCCGACTCGGAATAGGGGCTCCCTTTTCCTTAACTATGTTTATTTTAGTGTTTATATAATATTTTCCCTTTTTCGGTTTTTCCTTCATATATATATAAAGCTATTTTTGAAACCGGTCTATACTTGCATTTCTACATTGTTTTGATAATTTTAAATAAAATAATCAAAAAGGGAGAAATTGATAAGATAAAAGATAAAAAATTTCCAAAATTTTTATCAAAATTATTCCAAATTTTTCGAAAAATTCTCCCAAGTTAGTTTCAAAAATCCGGTCAAATAAAAGAACCGGCCTACGTTTGCAAACTTACAGGGTTTTGATAATTTTAAATAAAATAATCAAAAAGGGAGAAATTGTTAGATAAAATTAGATCGGTTCACAGAACTTAACATAAATAAACCTTCCATGCAGGAACAAGGAACCGGACCGGTCAAACAAATGAACCGGCTAAGAAGAATAACCGGTCAAATTATTAAACCGACCAGGACATTCGGAACATGACCGCACAAAGAAAGGATCGGCCAAAGCTAAAACCGGAAACACCAGACAGTCGATCAGCCACAAGGCAAAGGAATAACCGGAAGCTGTCCGGTTAAACCAATCACACCGGAAGCCATTCGGTTAAGTCAAATGACCGACCAGTATAAGAAGACAATTCGGGTATCTTTTGAAGATGATACCAAAGGAACAGACTGAACACTTCCATATCCATACAAGTCTGAGAAAGTCTGCAGGCTGCAGAAAACCGTCCTACAAGATCATTCCACTTCGGGATAAGTCAGAAAGGAAATCTTCCAAGTACAGACAACTATCTAACCAACAGTTACCACATTGAGTAAAAGACAAACCTAGCAGGTTTGTCTTACACACCGGAAGAACAGACTGTCAAGTCTGCAAAGTTGACCGCCAGGTCTGATAAGATGACCGCCAGGTCTGAATCACTGAACCTCTGCTCAGCCAATCAGATTCAAGGAAGTGAAATATGACCGTTGGCATATTTCACCTATAAAAGGAGCAGTTAAAGAAGAGTAAATGTGGGACATGTGGGATAAGAGCGATAAGCAATCTACAAGTGATAAGAGTACTCTCTCTAGAAAAAGCCTAAGTGCTAAAGTTGAAGTGTTTATTTTACAATTTCTGTGTAAATTGTAAGGGTGTTATCGAGTAGGAAATAAGTCTCGATCGGATTGTATTTGTATTCCTTAGTGAATATCCTTCTCGCGGTTTCGAGAGGAAGGGGTGACGTAGGAGTTTTATCTCCGAACATCCATAAAATTTGTCTTGTCATTTACTTTGATAATAAAGGAAAACTTCGATCTCCACGACAAAGCGACTTCAACCATGGAGGGGTTCGATCATCAGTTGTTAGAAATATCAAATTCCATGAAAACAGTTGTTGTCGAATGCATCGAAGTAGCTAGTGCAATAGCTACACAAGTTACAGATCCTAATTTTGGTGCAATGTGCGTTGTTGAAAAGAAGGAAGATAGCAATCGAGGGGAAACTAAGTGAAAGGTAAGAAGTGGAAGTGGATCTTGCAATTAGGCTCCTCGAACTCAAAGAAAATCAGACTGCGGTAGTGGCCGCGGTGAAGGAAGTGTAGCACTGAGTGGAGGCAGTCGATTGCAACGACTTATGTTCGGCGAAAAAGGTCTCAATGGGTGAAGCTTCGTGAAAAAGAAAGGAAGGGATCCTAATTTCAAACTTTGTATCTTTATATTTTTGTTGTGTAATAATAATAATATAATCAACTGTTTGGAAAATTGACCTAGTTAACTTAGTTCTAACATTATCAAAAGGGAAAAATTGTTAGAATAAGTTAACTAAGAAAAGAAGAATAAATTAATTAAAGAAATAATTAATTAAAGAAAAACATGTAAACTGATTAAAATGAACTTAGGTGAATAAGAACTAGTTTAATCAATAAAATATGTTTTTAATGATGTGCTCATATAAAGATTTAAGGATGCATTTGTGAATAAAACTAAGTTGTGTACTTGTCTTTACGCAAGAACAGCTCATGAGACGACTGTTTGACAAGTTGACGAAAGAATAGCTAAGGCAGCAAACAGACGTCTATCTCCATCAACAAACAAAAGCGCTAGCAAAGGTCTAGACTTCAACAGACGCTCTTGTCTGAAGGCAGCAAGCAGACGTCTATCTCCATCAGTAGAGTGGATGCACTAGCAGACGTCTAGGCTTCAATAGACGCTCTGGTCTAAAGAAGATGTAGCATACGCCTAGGCTTCAACAAACACTCTGGTCTGAAGAAGCGCCAGCTGACGTCTAGGCTTCAATAGACTCTTTGTGCTGAAGAAGCGCTAGCAGACATCTAGGCTTCAATAGACGCTCTGGTCTGTAGAAGCGCTAGTAGACGTTTAGGCTTCAATAAACGCACTGGTCTGAAGAAGCGCTAACAAACGTCTAGGCTTCAATAAACACTCTGATCTGAAGAAGCACTAGCAGACGTC
>NW_025919769.1:0-8283 GCF_907164915.1 Impatiens glandulifera | reverse complement strand
TTGACAGTCGAATGGAGCACGTCTAATGCCTCGCTTCAGCAGCCATTTGAAGTTAGCATATGTCTACCCATGATCAACTAGTTGTCTGTTATTCTGCTCCACTCACTCTTGTGTAGTTTGACAAGCCAACTAATTATATCCAATGAATGAACGCCACGTACGCGAATGTCCATCCAATGGTTGTCCAGTACAAGACAATATCAGGGAGGATATTCGGTGCACTATCAGTTCGGTACAGCCACGATCCATTTGCTTAGAGTCTGCTATACTCTTGTACTATGGGAGGCCTTCCAATGGATGTTTGCCACGTGTCCATAAAGAAGATTCGACCGTTGGTGTCCTTCTACTACAAATAGATGCTCAAGTACAACAGATGAAGCTCTCTCTTGATCTACCGGTTATTAATCTTACAAGCTTACTCTTGCCTTACTGATTTCTTACATCATTCATGTTCAAGAGAGAAAGAATAAAAACATTGTCTAGATGTGAGAATATTGTACATAACATTGTAAGTTAAATAGAGGTGGTTCTGTTCAACAAAGTGTTAGCTTTGATTTAAAGAATTTAGTGAAATCCTTCCGGTTGTGGAAAAATGGGTGACATATGAGGGTTTTCTCCGAACATCCATAAACAACTCCCTATGTTCTTTACTTTCTGTCATTCATATTTCATTGGTTCAAAACTTCAAATCCGATGAATACTCCCGCACTTAAAATCGTTTCAAGAGTTCCTATGATTTATGAAGAATAGAAACATATTTTAACTTCTAACAGAGTTAAAATCAAATCGTTTGTCATAAGTTGTTATCAATAGCCAGACCCTAGTCTCTATTGGTTATATCAATCATATCAATTGGTATCAAAGCCTCGTTTTCTATTCTAAAGAAAAATGAACTTGAATCATGTCTGTTGTCAACCAAATTCCCGTGCTCTCAAAACAAAACTACGATTATTGGATGATGAGAATGCAAGCTCATTTGACTGCTCTTGATTGCAACATGTGAAATATCATCTCTAATGGTCCTATATAGATTGAGAAGCCAAGATGTAACTGGACGAATGAAGATAAAATGATGAACAACCTAGACAACGTCGTAAAAGATGTCTTATTCAAGTCGATCAACATGAACATATTTAGTGAGATCAAGTCATGCTCCTCCGCTAAAGAAATTTGGGAGAAGCTAATTAAAATTTATAGTGGTAATGTTCAAACAAAGAAGAACCGAACAAAACAGAAGGTTCTTAATCAAACTTAAGACCTGAGTATTAAAAAATACGTTAATAAATACCAATCCATATTTAATAAAAAATCAATTAGATACAATTTTTTTTCAAATCCACCTCTCATCCAAATTCACGAGTGTATGAAAAAATGTTTCTAAATATTATTAATTCACATGAAATAAGATAAACATAAAAAATCCTAATATATAGAAAACTAACCAGAACTATGTAAGGAACAATACTTTTATTTGGAGTTCCTTCAATTTGGTGATAAAACTTTGCATAAATAAAACTTGTTCATAAAAATTTACAACTATGACTCCTATAGAAATTAGACTTTAAATTCCCCTCTCGATTTAAAGCCCAATATGACCCATAGTCAAAATATAACGACATTAAAACAAAATATCAAAATTTAAGATTTGTTAGAGGGGTTGAATCGATATATGTAAAAAAACATCGACAGACGGCGGAATTAAGAAATAAAGGCGAGGAGACTCAACATTTTATTAGGGTTTATTTGTTTCAGTAAGGGAGGTTCTTATTTATAGACATCTGAATTTAATTATTAAAATATATCAGAGTAACATAATATTGTTTATAATAAATATATTAATTATTTATTTATTAATATTAAATTATTTTAAATAAAGAAGAGGGCATAATTAGAAAAAAAATTAAATCAAAAATATTTTTTATGTGATCCTTATAATCACTTCTAATAAAGTAAAATGTTAAAATAAATTTATTTTTATTTAATAATTTTTTTTAAAATAATTATTAAAGTAAAAAGTTAAAATAAATTTATTTTTATTTAATAAAAAAGTTTTTTTAAATAATTATTAAAGTAAAAAGGTAAAATAAATTTATTTTTATTTAATAAAATAGTTTTTTTTAATAATTATTAAAGTGAAAAGTGAAAATATATTTTTTTAATAAACAAAATTT
This sequence comes from Impatiens glandulifera, assembly GCF_907164915.1. Taxonomy (NCBI): domain Eukaryota; kingdom Viridiplantae; phylum Streptophyta; class Magnoliopsida; order Ericales; family Balsaminaceae; genus Impatiens; species Impatiens glandulifera. Next base: position 6,112 of record NW_025919769.1, on the reverse strand, counting down.
TAAATAATTATTAAAGTAAAAAGTTAAAATAAATTTATTATTATTTAATAAAATAGATTTTTAATAATTATTAAAGTAAAAAGTTAAAAAAAAAATTGTATTTAATAAAAAAAATATATAATTTAATTAAATAAAATCTTTCATGGTACATAAAATAAAATTAATATTTTTATAAATGTTTAGATCATGATAAGAATTAATGGATCATTTTTTTTACCAAATTATTTTATTTTAATTCTAAAAAAATAAAAATAACATAAAAGTTTTATCTAATTTAATTATATATTTTTATCAAATAAAAATAAAACCAAATTTTATTTTAATAATTAATTATTTAAAGAGATTAGATTGAAATGGGAATAAAAGACCACTTATGATTTTTTAATTTTTATTTTTAATAGCACAAATCGTGCCATGTGTATACAAAGTATTATTTATATATAAATATTTTAAATAGAAATAATATTATTTAAATTTAAATAATTTTTAATTTATTTGAATTTATAAAAATTAAGTTAAATTCAAATATAATATTTACATATATTTTTAAATTCATAAAAAAATATTTAAAATAAAATCTAATTAGGGAGGATATATGTAGGGGCTCAAAATTTTTTAATTCTTTTTACGGTAAAATTATGACTTATCTATTCATTTTTAAATTTTTTAAAAATTTAATTAAATATTTGTTTGTCTAATTATTAAAGAAATGATAAAATACACATTATCCACTATTTAAATATTTTTTTTTTGTTATTTTTTAAGTCTATCTTAAATTATTTTTAAGCCCACCACAACTCAGATTCCTATAATCGTCCTTAAATTCAGTACACCAGCTAGTTATATAAATTGACAACATGCATTCATTATGTACTACTCGGGTCTAATATTACTTATATTTATTTGAAAAAATAAAAATATTAAAAAATCAGTTACCCAATTTATTTAAGTTTTTTTTTTTAATTTTTTACATCTATAATCATTTTGATTATTTAATAATCAAATTTAATAAGAATTGAGAATAAATAAATTATTATAATTGATAACTCCACAAATATAAAAAAAATATTTTAAATATATATATATATATATATATAATTAATTAAAAAATATATGTGGCAATAAAATATTATTCTTTTTCAATAGGCATTGTCTTATTTTTTTTTATAATTATAAATTATTATAATAGATAATTGAATAAATATTAAATAAAAAATTATATGTTAATAAAAAAATTATTCTTTTGATAATTATTTTTATAATAATAAATAAGTCTTAAATACATTTCTCAATAATTTAAAACTTAACATATTTAGTTAAATTTTTAATTTGTTTTACATATTTTTTCTTTAAATTATTTTTCGCAAACATTTATATATATATATAATTATTATTTTTATTAAAAAATAAAATTAATTATTATTTGTTGTCTCTCAATTTATTTTTTATAATAATAAATAAGTTTAAAATACATTTCTAAATCAGTTTAAAACTTAACCCAGTTAATTAAATATATTTTAAGATATGATAAATATAATTTCTTAATTTTTCTTTTGGTATGATTTTATGCATTTACTCACCCTTTCGTGGACGTACTTTTTGGTCTTAAAATGTATTCTTAAACATTCGATGACACCTTTTGGCATGATCTTAGGCACTGACTCACGCTTTGTAGACACGAATCATTGTATTTTATCACTAATGTTTGTGTTACTCAAGCCGAGATTCTATAACACATTTGACATGATCTTAGGCCATAACTCATCCTCTGTAGACGAACCTTTAGGTTTTCTCACTAGTGTTTGCGTTACTTAATCCGACATTAACTCATCATAAGTTAGATTTTGTAACTAATATATTATACTATTTTTTATTTTCTATCTCTTTATAATTCTTTTTAATATTTTTTTCTAATATATAATATTTATATAAATATTTGTATAAATATATATATATATATATATTTATTTTTATAAATATATATCATTCTAATTTAAAATATTTCTCTTCTAATTAATTTTTTAATCTTTAATAATTATAAAATGTTACATATTTATTTTTATAAATATAATATTTTATCATATTTTTCTTAACTAAAAAACATATAATAAAATAAAATTGCTAAATAAAATTTTGACTTTATTAGTTTATATTTTTTTCTCTCATCACATATACATTCGAATACACCTTTTAGCATGATCTTAGGCCCCAACTCACCCTTCGTGGACTCAAATTATTGGGTTTTGTCACTAGTTTTTGCGTTACTTAATCCAACATTCCCACTGTGGACGAACCCTTAGGTATCTCACAAATGTTTGTTTATTAAGTCATCTTCTCACCAATGTTTGTTTACTCAAGCTTACAATATCGCTTCTACTTCATCCATCACTATTATATGTTATTCTTTAAGTCAAATTCACACCCACATATAATAATTACTTTTAAAAAGATTTGAACACTGGTCTTAAATATGAACCGTGAATACTTTAATCGCTAGACCAAGTAAGACGTTTGAAATAATTTTATAATTTTGTACATGTATATATATTTTGTAAATTAGATTTTGTAACTCGTGTATTTTTTAATTTCTATTTCATCATAATTTATCTTTAAATTATTTTATAATATATATATATATTATAAAATTAGACGTGTAGTCTAATTAATGAAAGTTAGACGTGCGTCTAACTCCTTCAAACAAGTATGAGGTAGAACCGGAATTAGACATGCAGTCTAAGTCTGTAGAGTTAGACGTGCAGTCTAATGGTTATTGAATAATTAAACGTGTAGTCTAATTAATGAAAGTTAGACGTGCGTCTAACTCCTTCAGACAAGTTTGAGTAGCACCGGAATTAGACGTGCAGTCTAATGATTATTATAATTAGACGCAAGTCTAATTCTATTAGACCAGGCGGTCTAATAGAAGTTTTTTATTAGAAGGAGATGACTTATTTCATTAGACTGATTTTCACAATCCGTCTAACTGAAATACGTATAATGCTCAGTTTAAGCAGTACGCTTGAATCTAGCATTTCACCTACCCACGTGCTATAGCTGTACCCTACTTCTGCTCCACTTTCTAGTGAAGATTAGTACAACAGCTATATGCATCAAATCAAGGAATGCCACGTAAGAGAATTTTCCTCACATTACTTGTTTTGCAGGTACATCCTTGATGGAATATTCGGCGCACTACCAGTGATGTACGGCCACGATCCTTGTGCTCAGAACCTGCTGTGTATAATGGAGGTTTTCCAATGGAAGAGTGCCACGTATCATTCTTGAAGATTCGACCGTTAGCTCCTGCTCAGTATTTAACAAATCTCAAGGACAACGGACAATCTGCCTTACGAATTAGCCGAACGAACAAGCAATCTGATTTTGCAAAGAGAGAAACTACTCAATCATCTTTCTTAGTGAACTCATACTGAGAAGATTCTTTCTGATTGTATTGTGTGTGAATCAAGAGAGAGCTAGAATCAAAACACCTATAGCTGAGTGATATTCTTCATCTTGTAATTGAACAGAAAGTGTTTTGTTCAATAGTGAGCTAAGTGTGTGTGTAAACTGTATTTGATTCGAACCATATTATATAGTGAATCCTTTCGGTGGTTGGAAGAAGGGGTGACGTAGGAGAGTTTCTCCGAACATCCATAAACAAACTGTTGTGTTCTTCATTTCTGTCATCTTTTCATATTTCATCTTGTGCTTCAAACCCAAGTAAACAATTCCGCTTTGAATCCGTTTCAAGTGTTTACACAAGTTTGCGTAGAATAGAAAACGAATTAAATCCCTAACAGGATTTCTTTCAAACCGTTTTTCATAAGCCTTCATCCTTAGCCAGACCCCGTCTCTATCGATAAAGACGATCCTATCATGGTCAATTGGGTGTAGTGCGGTTTCAAGTCTAGTGGTCAAGACTCGGGTTTAGCAGTCCAAGTCCGAGTTAAGGTCTGATTCAGATGTCAGGGTTCGAGGATGGTCTAGTGGTCATGTACAAACTTTATTTTACACCCTAAATTTATAACTTTTAAAAATATAGAATCAAAAAAATAGTTTTTAAAATCTAAACAAGCACAGTATAAAAATTAAAATAATTAATTTGAGAATAATGTAGTATCAATTATTGCCCAAGTTAATTAAAGTTTGAATATTTTAAATAAAAATTAATACCTAAAAATAAATGAATGAATAAAACAGATAAGGCATAGCTGACAAAAGAAAATAATGAAAATATTAATTATGGTATTTTTGTGTTTGTGTAGAAAATAAAATAAAATAAACATGCGGCACGAACAACACGACATAGTGGACGAACGACACGGTCCGGCACGGCACGAAAAATATCATTTTGCACTAAACCGAGCCTCCAACGTATCTTTTTGCGCTAAACTAATTGAATAAAAAATAATACCATTCAATTTAGGTCAAACCTTAAATGGCTTCGTAAATAAATTCTTATAAATTTTGACAATACTCGTATGAATTTATGGTTCACTATCATGAATTTCCCCCTCTATCGAGATCAAATTAATCACATTATTCATTGTTTGCGCATTAGAGAGATTCCATGGAAAAAATTTGTGTTTCTATCTCCAAATTTTATCCATGTATCTCTACTTCGCTAGTGTGCCACAATTTCTTCCTCATTATACATATCAAGCAACTTACTAACAATATGAATCTGAGAACTAACCTCCTGAACGGAGAGTTCTCGAATCTCCTCAATCCCGTCAATGCCATTAATTTCATTACACAAGTCATTTATTTTAACACAAAATAAAGCATGGTCTCCCACGAACTAACTTTTGAGAAGTTTACATAGATTCCTTAAGTTCACAAAGAGTTTACTCGACGGAGAACCAACTGATGTCTGACTCGCCCACCATGATTGCACATGCGGTATAAATTCTTCCTTAATCAACTATTTATTTTCGAATCTAAATGGTCGATATGTTCTCTCCATCATACGATGTGCCATATAAAATCGGTCGGTGATCTGAACAACTCCATGGAAGGACCTTTTGAAATATATTAGAAAATCCTCGAAAAATAGATTCACTAATTAGAAATCTATTGATACGAGAATGAACTTGACCCATTGTCATTACCTATCCTAAAAGTGAATTGACCACCTTCTAAAAGCAAGTCGATAAGTTAAAGATCTTCAATTGTCTCTAAGAATTCGTGCATTAGGATACTAAACATATTGACCCATTTCCTTTCAGAAAGGGATCTAATTTCGTTCATGTCACCCACAAAAATAATTGGTAAGTCCCTAAGACTCACACCAAGTTCTTCATTTCAGTAAAGAACTATGTTTTTAAATTGTGATAGAACCGGTCCATAAACCGTAGAAATTATCCATAGAAAATTATCCTCTCAATTTATTAATTGAACGTTAACCAAGTATATACCCAAATTAATATTTATTTTCTCATACATGTCTTCATTCCATGCCACAAGAATTTCACTCGATACCCTTATAGAATTAAGAGTCTCCCAATCACACAACCGTCAATTACATAGATCCTTAAGGATTCATTGATCCATCTTCCAAATTTTAGTCTCACTAAAACAGTATATGCCACAACCAAAGGTTCCTATTAGTGACTTAATGATACCTCTCTTACACCATCATTTAACAATAAACGTTCCAAGCAATAATGATTCCAATCATTGATAAAATCTAATAAGAATAACTCTTTCTCGGCTTCGAGACACACTTTCCTACTTGCATATAACCCTACGGTAGATCATTTAGCTTCTTCAGCTAGCAATGTTGTGGTACATTTTTGATGAATAATTAGTTGGATGAAAAGTAAACGGTAGGGGTAGAATCTGTTGAGTTATGGAGTCTACACTTATAATAAACTCTATAATAATTAATTAGAGATTATTGGGTTTGTGCTTGGGCCTGACCAATAGTTGTTTAGGTTTTATTACCTGAATGTTTACCCTATAAATATGTTATTATTAAGGGTTTACATTGAGAAGACAAAAATCTTGAGAGATAAAGTGTGAAGCAAAAACTCTGTATTCCTTCTTCTTCTTAATAGTGAAATCTGGTGGCGGCTGAAATGGACGTAGCTCATTTTAGTGAACCACTATA